>NC_062522.1:8755389-8942889 GCF_022655615.1 Tachysurus fulvidraco
CTCAGCCTTCGGAGGAAGTAGAGACGCTGCTGGGCTTTCTTGGTGATGGCGCTGGTGGTTGAGTGACCAGGTGAGGTTCTCCGCTAGGTGAACACCCAGAAATTTGGTGCTCTTGACGATCTCTACAGATGATCCGTCGATGTTCAGCGGAGAGTGGTCGCTCTGTGCTCTCCTGAAGTCCACAACCATCTCTTTAGTTTTGTCCACATTCAGAGAAAGGTTGTTGGCTCTACACCAGGCAGTTAGTTGTTGCAACCTCCTCCCTGTATGCTGACCTCGTCGTTCTTGTTGATGAGACCCACCACGGTCGTGTCATCGGCGAACTTAATAATATGATTCGATCTGTGCATTGCTGCACAGTCGTGAGTCAGCAGAGTGAACAGCAGTGGACTGAGCACGCAGCCTTGAGGAGCTCCAGTGTTCAGTGTGGTGGTGCTGGAGATGCTGTTCCCGATCCGGACTGACTGAGGTCTCCCAGTCAGGAAGTCCAGGATCCAGTTGCAGAGGGAGGTGTTTAGTCCCAGCAGGCTCAGCTTCCCAATCAGGTGCTGAGGGATGATTGTATTGAATGCTGAACTAAAGTCTATGAACAGCATTCGTACATAAGTGTCCTTATTGTCCAGATGGGTGAGGGCTAAGTGGAGGGCTGTGGTAATGGCATCGTCTGTGGAGCGGTTTGGACGATACGCGAACTGTAGGGGGTCAAGTGAGGGTGGTAGCTGGGTCTTGATGTGCCTCATGACGAGCTTCTCGAAGCACTTCATAACTATGGGTGTGAGTGCAACGGGACGATAGTCATTGAGGCAAGACACTGTAGACTTCTTTGGGACAGGAATGATGGTGGTAGTTTTGAGGCACGTAGGAACAACGGCGCTGCTCAGGGAAATGTTGAAGATGTCCGTAAAGACATCCGCTAGCTGTTCCGCACATTCTCTGAGCACCCTGCCAGGAATGTTGTCTGGTCCAGCAGCCTTCCGTGGGTTAACTCTGCATAGAGATCTCCTCACGTCGGCCGTGGATAGACAGAGTACCTGGTCGTCGGGACGAGGGATGGTCTTCCTTGGCGTAACGTTGTTCTGTACCTCGAACCGAGCGTAGAACTCGTTCAACGCGTCTGGGAGGGAGGCGTCGCTATCACAAGCAGGTGAAGCTGTCTTGTAGTTTGTGATCGCCTGTATGCCCTGCCACATGCGCCGGGTGTCTCCGCTGTCCTGGAAGTGGCTGTGGATTGTCTGGGCATGTGCACGCTTTGCCTCTCTGATGGCTCGGGACAGTTTGGCCCTTGCTGTTCTTAGGGCCACCCTGTCCCCTGTTCTGAAGGCTAGGTCCCTAGACCTCAGCAGAGCACGCACATTAGCATTCATCCACGGCTTCTGGTTGGGGCGTGTAGTGATGGTCTTGGAAACGGTCACGTCATCAATGCACTTGCCGATGTAACTGGTCACTGCTGACGTGTACTCCTCCAAGTTGACGGAGTCGCCGTTGGTTGCAGCCTCCCTGAAGATATTCCAGTCAGTGCACTCAAAGCAGTCCTGAAGAGCAGAAGTGGCTCCTGCTGGCCAGGTTTTCACCTGCTTCAGAACCGGTTTTGAGCGTCTGACGAGTGGTCTGTATGCTGGAATTAGCATAACAGTGATGTGGTCTGAGTAGCCGAGGTGGGGGCGGGGCTCCGCACGGTACGCGCCGGGAATGTTTGTGTAAACAAGATCCAGCGTGTTTTCACCTCTCGTAGCAAAGTCCACATGCTGATGGAATTTAGGGAGCACTGACTTAAGATTTGCATGGTTGAAATCTCCGGCGATGATAAAAAGTCCGTCGGGGTGAACATTCTGTAGGTCGCTAATAGCTCCGTATAGCTCACTTAGCGCCTCTTTAGCATTAGCGCTAGGAGGAATGTAAACTCCGACAATGTAAACAGTAGTAAATTCCCGTGGTAAATAAAATGGTCTGCATCTAACAGTCACAAACTCTACTGACGATGAGCAGTAAGTAGAAACAAGCACAGAGTTCTTGCACCATTCCGTGTTGATATAAACACACACACCACCACCGCGAGTCTTACCGCAAAGAGCTGCATTTCTGTCGGCTCTAAATGAAGTTAGCCCGTCCAGCTGAATGGCGGCGTCCGGAACTCTGTCGCTGAGCCACGTCTCCGTGAAAACAAACACACAGCAGTTTCTAACCACTTCACCATGATTTTTAGCTGTTGCATGAAAGTTTCCCAACTAATGACAAGGTCTCATATACAGTAGTGCTCAAAAGTTTGCATACTTTGGGAGAATTTGCAAAACAAATGTATTTTATTTCTTATAGGACTCAAGTTCATAGGTAAGGTGTAACAGAATGGCACAATCATCCAACAAAATGTAACAAAAAAGAAAATGTGGAAATAAACTGTTCAAAACTTTGTATACATTTAGTGATTAATATGGTGTACTGTCTCCTTTAGCATCAATCATGCAGTCTATTGTAATAATTGTACACGAGGTCCTTAATTCTCTCAGGTGGTAGAGCTGTCTATTCTCCTGGGCAAACTGACTCCAGTTCCTGTCATGTGCTCGTCAGTCTGGGAGGGACGCGTGAGAAACGGGCCGGAGGTCGGGGACGGCGAGCCGCGATGCGGCCTCCGCTGTCGGGCGTTGAATTAGCTTTAGCCGATCTGGCGGGCTTTTCTGCGGGACGGGCGGGCAGCGGCCGGAGCGGGCGGCGGCCGAGGGCGGTGCCTCCCGGCGGCGCGGCCGGCGGGGAACAGGGGCGCTGGAGGGAGTGGCCGGCGGAGGGGAGTCGACGTGCGGCTTCGGCTGCGGCGGAGTTTGCTGCGTGCGTCGGGAGCGGAGCGACGGAAGGACCGGGCGGATGCCGGCGTGACGGCGGGCCGTGCAGGACGGGGGAGCGGCCGACGGCGGGCTGCCGGCTATTGGCGGGCCGGCCGGAAGCGGGCAGGCCGGCCGGCGGCGGCGGCCGTCCGGCGGCCGCCCGGCGGCACGGCGGGAAGCAGGGCGGCCGGAAGGAGGGCGTGCCGGCGGGGCGGGCGTGGCGGGCGGGCGCGCGCGGGCGGGAGGGCGGGCGGGAGGGCGGAGGGCTGGATGGAGGAGGAGATTAGGAAGGAGGAGCAGGAAGAAGAGGAAGGCGGCCAGGAAGGCAGGTGAAGGAAGAAGAGCGGCAGGCAGGAAGGAAGAAGCAGGAGTCCTCAACGTATGCGCATTCGTCCAGCCTCCTACTCCTGCCTGATTATCCTTCCTGGTATCATTCCGTATATTTCTTTCTTTCTTTCTTTCTTTCTTTCTTTCTTTCTTTCTTTCTTTCTTTCTTTCCCACATCAAGTTAAGTATAGTTTATGTGGATAAAAAACAAAAAAAACAGAAAAACAAATTCCTTCTCAGTTCAGTAGGAAGCGACACATACACGAACATCTTTACAGATCATTTCCCATGAAACATATCATGCTGCGTTTGAGCAAAAAGGCTTATGGACAGATCTAATGAGCTTGTGTCAGCTCCATTCTCTTTTTCTCTTCTGTCACAGAGTGAAACTCATCCTCTCTTCAATTTGTCCTTAGGGGAAGAACTAAGTTAGGATAGCAGGAGGTTCTGTTAGATTACCATATTTATCCAATAATAAAGATCCCTGTCATACTGATGGAACATTGTTAATGAGGTCTGGGGAAATGAAACCCAAGAGGTTTGCATGGAAAAAGCTAACAAATACGGAAATGGAAAAAAGTCAATGAAAGAAAAAAGATAATAAAATAAAATGTAACCTTTACTCTGGAGGTTGCTAGTACTGACATTTAAAAAAAAAATATCCATCCATCCATCCCTTTATCCATCCATCTTCTGTGCAGCTACCCCAGAGAGAACCAGTAAACCTGGAGCCTATCCCAGAGGAGTTGCTCAAGGCCAATCTATCACATCGTACAATCACACACACGATCACACACTACATACAATGTAAAGATGCTGATCAGCCTGTAACGTCTTTGGACAGGGGGAGGAAACTGCAATACCCCGAGGAAACCCTGAAGCATGAGAAGAACATGAAATCTGTGCAGACATGTTGGTGGCAGTAACTGAATCCCCAACCCCAGAGAAGCGAGACAAACATTCAAAACAACTTAGCGACTGTGTGTCTAACACCCCTTAGCAAAAAGACTAATAAAATAGAAATGATTAATGACACATTTGATCTGATTAATGAACGTTATAAATATACTGAAACGTTAATTACCTGAAATTAATATCTTTGAAAGTTTGCTAAACAATTTGACTTTAGGCTGTTAAAAGTGTTTAAAATACCACACATGCAATAGCAATTAGTCAAATGTCAGGCATTTCCTCATTACTTAATGTTCAGCAAGTTCATTGCTTCTTCTTCTTCTTCTTCTTCTTCTTCTTGTTCTTTTTCTTTTTTTACTACTTTTGGCTTTATCCCGTTAGGGGTCCCCACAGCGAATCATCTGTTTCCACCTAACTCTATCCTCAGCATCCTCTACTCTCGGACCTATCACCTTTATGTACTCATTTAACACATCCATATATCTCCTCTTTGGCCTTCCTCTTGACCTCTTACCTGCAGCTCCATCTCCAACATCCTTCTACCAATATAACCATCTCCCTCCTCTGTACATGTCCAAACCATCTCAGTCTATCCTCTCTGACCTTGTCCCCAAAACAGCCAACCTGAGCTGTCAATCTGACATAATGAGATCATTTATTTCAAAGCTCTACAATTTGATCTAAAATCTCACTGTAAGATTCAAATCATTGATAATAAAACTTTTCTTTTTACTAAATGCATTAACGCGAACAGGCGTTGTACGGTAAAGTCGAATTGATAAACAATTGATAAAGTGTGTCCTAGTAAAAGAAGTAAAGTTTGTGTAGTTCTTGTGAAGGTCAGTGCCACTCTGAATAGCTGCCGGAATGCTCCGAGGAGATTCCTCTCTCCCTCAATGCTGACAGTTAAACATCCAATTTGGCAAGACAGAGTCAGATATATTGATGCACTTATCGACAGCTTCCGCGAGAACGATTCAGATCCAAAGATAGAACCTACTGTAGAAAGCAGATTCAGGCTCGACAAGACTTTCAGTGTGATTCTTATCAGTTCTGAAGGTTATTGTGTCACCTGAAATAACTCAGGCTTTACTTTTTCTAATGCACAAACAGATGATAGACTTGTCTAAGTTTCAACTGAAAAACAGTACTCAAGTGGTTCAGTATTTGATGGTTCAGTATTTGATTACTTTAATGTGTCTGTAATTGGGGGGGCACGGTGGCTTAGTGGTTAGCACGTTCGCCTCACACCTCCATTCCGCCTTGTGCGTGTGGATTTGCATGTTCTCCCCGTGCCTCAGGGGTTTCCTCCGGGTACTCCAGTTTCCTCCCCTGGTCCAAAGACATGCATGGTAGGTTGATTGGCATCTCTGGAAAATTGTCCCTAGTGTGTGAGTGTGTGAGTGAATGAGAGTGTGTGTGTGTGTGTGCCCTGCGATGGGTTGGCATTCCGGCCATGGTGTATCCTGCCTTGATGCCCGATGACGCCTGAGATAGGCACAGACTCCCCGTGACCCGAGGTAGTTCGGATAAGCGGTGGAAAATGAATGAATGAATGAGTGAGTGTCTGTAATTTTATACTGATAGAGACACAGCAAAGCTTTACTGTAGTGAAAGTGTAAACTGTGTATATTTAACCCTTGTATGTTGTTCGTATCTGTGTTACTTAGCCGGTGTTCGTGGGTCTGGTGACCCGCTGCATTTTGGGGTTATTAATTCAACACAATCAAAAACTTTATATTAAAATACTCTACAGATGTTTACTTACTTCATCTCAATTACAAGCAATATAAACAGCATATATGGTTAATATTTGCCCTTTACCTTTATTACATCACATTTTTTAATTAAAGTGTTACTCGTTTTTTGTTGTTTTTGATAAAATGTAATAAAAAAAAAATAAAAAAAAGAAAATCAAATTTAATCAAGTTATGAATGGAAAAAAAAATCGACAAATTTACAAGGAAACAAAGTTTTTCAAAACTATTGATGTTTATGAATATGGGTCCCACAGACCCGAACAACATACAAGGGTTAAAAAAAACAAACAAAAAAAAAAACAATAGTTTAGTTTGATGGAATCCTAAGTCTGTGACCTAGTGAACCAGTGTTAATGTATTCATTGACAGAGATTTTAAAGCACTTTTGTACATTTTCCTGGATAAGGGAGTCTGCCAAATGCCGTAAATCTAAAACTAGATTTTTTTTTTTTAAATCCTTTTTATCGTTTAACTGTAAGACTTCACTTTAACACTTTTTTACATTACGGCTCCAGATATCAAGGGTTTTGTAAAAGATGAATATTTCATATTCCTTGAGCAGCTTATGAGCAGAATACAACAAAACTGGAAGCAAGCAAACACAGAGGCCAATAAAGTGTCCGGTTATGTACACAAGTGTCCGCTGACGTATACTTTGGGGAATCGCCATCATCAACTGTTTTCTGGCTCCATTGATCCAGACTATTGTTCCACTGAACTGTGGGTCAGAGTCTGCTTTGTGAATTCAACACAACAGTCTAAGATTGTATGTAATAGACCTGCTGTTTATACGGAAACATCATTTCTGTGTCCCTGGACTGGAACAACGGAGCTGATGCTAATATTCAGGCCACGTTTCTCCATCAGGACTGGGCTATGCTAAGATAGGGAAAATAGGCACCCTTGCAGTATGCTAATGCACTGTTGATGAACTACCTTACTAATGCGAGAGAGAGAGAGAGAGAGAGAGAGAGAGAGAGAGAGAGAGAGAGAGAGAGAGAGAGAGAGAGAGAGAGAGAGAGAGAGAGAGCATTTAGCATCTAGCAGGGTGATTTTTTTGTACAGCTTTGTCAGTAATGAGTAATGATATGAGAATCAAATTGAGCTGCAGCTTGGATAACAATAAGGCCGAGGAATAAGAAACATTAAGTCACTGTCTTGAGAAATGATACATGTAGATGATCTATGATCAAAAGTAAAACAGTCTTAAATGGGGGCTATGCTGATGATTGACCAATTTTTTATTATATTTTTAATTAAATGCAGCTATTATAGTTAAAGATTAATCTTTGCTATAATAAACGTGGATTTAGTCTAACTGGAAATAATAGGAACAAATGATGAAATATCCTGTACACAAAGGCTGTTAAAATTGCGCTAGAATTTAAATGATAGGTTAATGACTTAAACGATTTGTTATCTAAATGTTAATGAGATTATAATTGCTACTAGAGCAGACAAAAAAAAAAAAAAAAAAAAGATTATAAGTCGTACGCCTCCTAAAACCAAGTAAGTGAATTAAAGCAAGTGTAATTCAAATGGAATTCAATATTATTTTATTTTCTATAAAGTTTCTATACTAAATAAAAATTTATCTACAATACGGCTAAAAGTTTTTATTTTTTTAAAAAATATTTTTCATTAAATCCTTGCTTTTTACTTGACCTTTTTCTTATATGTGTGAGTTATGAGATAAGCGCATAGTAATAATAATGCATGTATTTATAATATTTTACACTTCAGTAGCAACCAACACCTGAAGAGTTAATTAAAGTGCAGTCCAAGGTGTTTGAGAGGAAATGAAAGCAACATGGGAACAGAGATAAAGGATGAAAGAAGTAATGAATAAAGCGCATTGTTGTTCTAGAAATCCTAGCATGCAGTGGTGCATTAGATGGTTTTGTTTTCTTCATTAATATTACATTCATTGAGTGATTTAATCCCTTTATTTTGTATAAGAGCTACTGCAGTACACTAAACACAGCTAGATTACAATGAGAGTTTATGGCTGTAAAACACTGTGGATATCTAATAGAAAAATAAACCCTTCCCTTGCTCCCCTGCACACACACACACACACACACACAAACACACACACACACACACACACACACACACACACACACACACACACACACACACACACACACACATATACACACACAGGAAAAAAGGAAATATAGAAATAAGCAGTGACAGTTAATTATCCGGCAGACAGTTTATTGTCAGGATTGAGACCCTCATTGAGCTGTACAGTATCAGATCCTCAGAGATCGCTGCGGGAAGTAGAAGGAGAACAAAGAGGCGTGTGGTTGTGTTAATGCAGAGGGAGGTGAAGAACAGTTAGCGATGTCACGTGACACACATGTGGGGCTGCTAGAGGATAATATGCTGACGCAACACAAATCCCACACCAACACTTGCGTGCCTGATTTACAGCTTCATTAGACTTGCTGAGAGTGAGTGTGTGTGAGAGAGAGAGAGAGAGAGAGAGAGAGAGAGAGAGAGAGAGAGAGAGAGAGAGAGAGAGAGAGAGAGAGAGAGAGAGAGAGAGAGAGAGAGAGAGAATAAGGGAAAGATAAAAAGAGAGTGAGGGTGATGGTGAGATAGAAGGAAAGCTAGAGAGAGAAAGAGAGAGAGAATAAGGAAAAGCAAGAGAGAGAGAGAGAGAGAGAGAGAGAGAGAGAGAGAGAGAGAGAGAGAGAGAGGTCAGCTTGTGGTCATAATGATAGAGGTATGAGGAAGCTGAGTTAATAGTCTGATAATATAAATACTTTACACCATGACGCTGCCCCCTGTTAGGAGTCACCACAGTGGACCACATGGTCTGCATATTAGATCTGGCGCAGGTTTTATGCCGGATGACCTTTCTGACGCAATTATCCAGGACTGCGACCAGGACTGAGAGTTAACTCTTCCGTGGTTGGGTTAGTTCCCTGCTTGGGAATGAAACCCGGGCCACAGCAACAAGAGACTGTGATCACCTCTGGACCAGCAGGAGGCCATGATCATGTGTAAATAATCAGGTTAATAAACAGATTGCAGCTTAGGGAGCAGAATCCTTTAATAAAACCACAGACTCATTCCACAACACAATCGGTGTGTTACATCATTTAAAAATAACCGGGTACACACACATGAAAAGGAGACATGCAAATATTTTTAATAATAATAATAATAATAATAATAATAATAATAATAATAATAATAATAATAATAATAATAATAATAATAATAATAGAAGATGAAAATGTCCTTTCTTATATCCCAGATCTCTGTACAGTCAGAAAACTCACAGAATTAGCAGAGAAATTAGGGATGGAGGAGAAAGAAGGGAAAGAAAAAACATATGAAGTGGATTAAGAAGAAAGGTTTAAGGGTTTAAGAATTTAACTGCTTAGAGTTTGGGTTGCCAGATTCCTTGGATTGTAAATCAAATCGGTAAAATTCTGCAGCAGAATAATGATTCTATTATTATTATTATTATTATTATTATTATTATTATTATTAGTAGTAGTAGTAGTAGTAGTAGTAGTAGTATATAAAATCTCATAATTGTTTATAATGCTCATGGTATTTTTTAAATATTTAAATTCGTCTTCAATTTATTTTTGCTTCTTACTCTATATGCTTATATGTAATTAATATATCATAAGCCGATAAAAAAAATATTTATAATATTTTTTTATATATTTAAAGACTGATTAAAAAAGTTTCGGTCTATAACAACATTAAATTTGCCTCTGTTTGTCAGTTTTTCCACAAGCTGTTTTTTCCCAAAAGAGAAGTACGGCTAAGAAAGCAGAGAAACTGAGTCATTATGAAACATTTCTTTTTTTGTGTTTTTCACTAAAACCAAGTAAAATCTGAATGTGAACATTCTTTAAAAGTTGAAATTGCTGTGTTAAGCACATGAAACAATAAGCTGATAAAACAAAATAGCATCTTCATGCCATATGAGCCATTAGTCATACAGACACAACTTGCAAGTCTGAAAGTTAAACTTTGATTGCGTTTAATTGTCTGTTTATGTTGTTTATAAGCACAAACCTCTAAACAAGGTGGTAGCCTAGTGGTTAAGGTGTTGGACCACTGCTCAGAAGGTCATTAGTTTTAATCCCAGGTCTACCAAGTGGCCACTGCTGGGCCCCTGAGCAAGGCCCTTAACCCTGAACTGCTCAGCTGTGAATCATGTGAATGCTGTGAGACATTCTGCTTTCAGGGTTGTGAAAATCGGCATCACTCTGCACTCTCGCTCTATTCCAGTCCCTTCTAAAGTCCATCTGGTTAAAAAATGAGTCTTTTATTTTGTCAAAATGGCAAGTGATGAAGTGACGTCTCGGATGAATCAAAATCTCATTTGAAAGTGTGCAGGCTGAGTCGCTTGGTTATGCAGAAATCTACTATATGACTGCACATGCTCATGTTTCTTATGACTGAGCACTGCTCTTAGGGAAAAACATAAGATGCATCATGGTCCAAAAAATTAATGCTCCTCCTTAACAGATTGATATTGTCTAATTGTCTCTTGTTTAAAACACATCTCAAGTTAAAACCCATCTCAAAATCTCGAATAGCTCTTAACAAATTATGCCATCTTCATTAACTCCATCTCTAATTATGCCATCTTCATTATCGCTATCTCTAAGTATGCCATTTTCATTATCTCCATCTCTAATTATTCCATCTTCATTATTGCTTTCTCCGTTATAAGAAATAAAACCTCTTCTATATTTTATGGTCTGTTGTTCAGCAGATCGAAATCATCTGTAACAAAAATGAAGAAATTGCAAACACAACATTTGTTTTACTGTGTGTGTGCATGCAAGTAATAATCATGTTAAAGGTGTATTGTAGAAGCTTCCTATCATTCTCTCTGAAAACTTGATAAACTAACATGCGAATGGAAACATTTCAGATCCGTAGGAAAGACCTTAAACATCCCTTTACAAGTATTTAGTTAATATGCAGGTGGAAATTTTATGGAATGGTAACTCATCATATTTGGCTAGGTAGATCGTTTCTACCGCTCTCAGACTAACAATAAGGAAGATAAGAGAAAAAAAGAGTTGTAGGATGACCTGAAAGCAGCATGAACATAAGTTAGTGTTGTCATCTTTGTTCCTACATCTCATGCAAAACCCCTCTGCTAAAAAGTATAGCACAGAGATGCACGTCTCAAATGCCAAATATTGTAAATATAAATGTCTCAAAGCATTTAGACCTTTTAGCTGTTTTTTTTCCAAACAGTATTGTAAGAAATTACAAATTTTACGCACCCAGATTCCACCCAGAATCCAGATCTCATTGCCTAAAAGGCTTAAATATCATAAGTAACTTAAATAACTTAAATAACTTAAAACTCTAAATGAATAACCTTGATAAATGGTTAGCATGGGAGCGACAGCAGGACATCAAGGACCGTCACTAAACGAAGGGTATACGTGACTGTGATTACTGTATAAACAATAGTATCACCTGAACATTTAGGAGATAAAACCTGTCACAACACCAAGCCATGTTGTACGTGACCATGATCCAGCTAGAGGGCTGATCACTCGGCCAATCTGGGAGATACACGGTTCTTACACTCAATATACATTTAAATTAAAACCCCATTTAATCTACGAAGTGGAAAAACGTTATAAAATATTTGAGCAGAATTTGTCCTGCATTCTTCTTGACTCTGATGAAACCAAGTTTTTCACGTATGTTGTCACTCCATTAAGATCTCCACTCTTATCATTTTATTTCCTTACACTCTACTAGTCAGAGGAAATGAAAATAAAACTGAGTTTCAAGTCTAGAGACAGACATGTTGTTCATTTGATTCCAGAACAATGAACCACAGTGAAGTGCATCATGAGTTGAACGCATCATGATATGGAGCTGCTTCTCTGCTAACTCTGCTGTGGCATTGTGACTTAAAAATAAACATGAATGGAATGATGAATATGATATGATGTGTATTCGTATGAATGTTCGTGTTCAGCTCTGAGATGCTACAAGTTCTTGTTCATAAACATCTAAAATTTGGTGTTATCTTCAATCACTAAAATACAGAAAAAACTCATTTTGTATCAGACTTGCTGAGATAAAATATTTCATTTGTTTATACTGATTGGATATATACATGAGAAATGGGGTTAATCGCATCAGCCAAGAAACTGAATCTGGATATAACATGGATGCTGATTTAAGCAGGTCTCTTGACATGTTGTAAACCATATTTTTCATTAATTCACTCATTTTCTACCACTTATCCGAACTTCTCAGGTCACGGGGAGCCTGTGCCTATCTCAGGCGTCATCAGGCATCAAGGCAGGATACACCCTGGACGGAGTGCCAACCCATCACAGGGTACACACACAGAGATGGCAATCAACCTACCATGCATGTCTTTGGACCGGGGGAGGAAACCGGAGTACCCGGAGGAAACCCCCGAGGCACGGGGAGAACATGTAAACTCCACACACACAAGGCGGAGGTGGGAATCGAACCCCCAACCCTGGAGGTGTGAGGTGAACGTGCTAACCACTAAGCCACTGTGCCAACCCATATTTTTCATGAAATATTTAAAGGAATGAAACCTTATTTGCTAAGAAACAATGGGGCAAAATTCAACCACAATGCTGAACATATCTTTTTAATTGTTTACTGTTGGTGCCTCGAAGCTCTAATTGAAAACAAAGTCGGCAATGTAAGGTGTGTGAATACTAACAATTACATTTCTCTGTTTAATTCTAGGAATCTCATATCCTATTATATCAAACAATTACAAGTAAAAAAGCATTATATGTGTAAATCTGGAGTGGGAATATGCACTGGAATTGTAATACACAACAAAAAACAAAATAGATTTCCCCTCTCTGTACATGCACTGAATCACACACTCCCATGTTCTTACTGATAGATAAAAGCTCATGATTGACTGCATTATGTATAATCTGTCTTCAATTCATTTCATCAGTAGACGTAAGCGCACACTTTCTAGCTCGTAATCTGCTGCAATCCTTTTCACTGGGATATTTTAATAAGATCTGTCCTCTGTTTGAAATCCTCAGAGGGTGACGACACAGAGCAAAGACTCGTGTAATGATGAAAGCAGACACTTTTTTTTCAACCGGCTAATTTAGTATGAGATGCCCGATGATTTCCAGCCTTGTTAGGCTAAACCATTTGATTTATGGGAAAGGGGGGTGTCGAGTAACAACAATACGGCTATGAATTATAAATAAAGGGTTTCTGTCTCCTGAAGATCTTTTCTTGTGTGATAAATAGTCTCTCTTCTGTGATCTGTGTAATGCAAAAATTGGTAAAAAAAAAAAAGAGTAGATATGCAAAATAATAATAATAATAATAATAATAATAATAATAATAATAATAATAATAATAATAATAATAATAATAATAATAATAATAATAGATAAAAAATAATCTTTGGTGTAGATATTTTTTGTCTGGGTCTGAGTTTAACTACATCATTAATAGTGTATTTTTACCTATTCTCATTTCATCAATCATTAATTATTAATTAGCAGGGTTTGTTCTGAGGGGGAGTTTATTTTACATATCATAACATTTATCATAGTCACCGTTATTGGGTTGCAGTAGAACATATATGACGTGCTTAAATTAGTATATAGCTAATGTGACTATGATAAATGTTATGATATCTAAAATAAATGTAATGATCTCCCCCTCAGAATATATATGATGTGCTCAAATTAGTATTTATAAAATAGATCGATACTATAGATGTTTAAGAATATTACACACACACACACACACACACACACACACACACGCACACACACACACACACACACACAACATATATATATATATATATATATATATATATATATATATATATATATATATATATATATATATATAATATTTTTAATATTTCATCCTACTTAACTCCATAAAGATTTTTAGCCTTCAGGAAACTTTCCAAAGAAGATTATATAAAATAATACAGTATAATAATAATTTATTGTATAATAAATAGAAATAAATATAAAATTTATAAAACCTTCAAAGTATTTATGCAGATTAAAATCCAATTGAACAATAATAAAGAAAGTTTTTTTTGCTGCACTTCAATGTCATTTGTAGCATTTAAAAATGTTCAAGTTAAAACATTTTTACTTATAGAATTGCTTTAAAGTTTTTCACAATGTTGTATGTGATTGTAAATATCAAACCTCTGACCCAATAACATTTTGTTGATTTCTGAAGTAAAAAGAAGAACACAAAGGCTTTTATATTTCACAAAATGTATCTAAACAAGAATAATTATGGCATGTGCAAATGTTTGGACAGTGGTTTAGTTGTAAAGTCTCATAACCGAATAAATACAATTCTTAATTAATAAACTTAATTAATTGACTCATTACTGTAGTGAATTAGGAGTGTATCTAACACACAGCAACCATGGAGTCTTCTATCTAAGGATCTGAAAATGAATCTAAATAATGCCTGAAAATAGTGCCTCAAGAGAATTACGGAATTCATGGCATGATCTGGAAGACCAATGAAATGTTGAGATAGACCTGTTACAGTAGGATCCTGTTCAAGGCTCAAATGACACTAAAGAGCAGCAGGAAAAATGAGCTGAAACAGCAGTTTAAACAAACACGATCTGCATGGAAGAGTCATCGGAAAGAAACCTCACCTCTGACCTCATCACAAATGACACTGTCTTAAGCATGCAAAAGTATATCTGGATAAATCAGAGCTATTTTTATAAACAAGTGCCCTTTGGAGGGGGGCACGGTGGCTTAGTGGGTAGCACGTTCGCCTCACACCTCCAGGGCTGGGGTTCGATTCCCGCTTCCGCCTTGTGTGTGTGGAGTTTGCATGTTCTCCCCGTGCCTTGGGGGTTTCCTCCGGGTACTCCGGTTTCCTCCCCCTGTCCAAAAACATGCATGGTAGGTTGATTGGCATCTCTGGAAAATTGCCCGTAGTGTGTGTGAGTGTGTGAGTGAATGAGAGTGTGTGAGTGCCCTGTGTTGGGTTGGCACTCCGTCCAGGGTGTATCCTGCCTCGATGCCCGATGACGCCTGAGATAGGCACAGGCTCCCCGTGACCCGAAAAGTTCAGATAAGCGGTAGAAAATGAGTGAGAGTGAGTGAGTAAGTGCCCTTTGGAACTCACTGGCCACAATCACCAAAGGTCGATAGGAAAAAGAAGCAGCATCTGATGAAAATAATACCCTGTCATGGAGGCAGTAAAACAATGCACAGATAGATAAAACTATGTGGTTTAAAACTTAAACTTGTTATTGTCTTGCATTTTTTTTCATTTTATACAACGGACCTATTGATGGTTAAGGACCTTACTCAGAGGCCCACAGAGGTAGCTTGGTGGAGTTGGGATTTGAACACACAACCTACAGAGCTGTAGTCCATCATTGTAACCACTAAGTTACAACATCTCCACAGTATTGTAAATGGAGATATATATATATATATATATATATATATATATATATATATATATATATATATATATATATATATATATAAATTCAAATGCCATTTCAAATGTAGTACAATGCATTTGTGTTTATGCACAATTATGCACTTTTTTCTCCAGACACTACCACTAATACTCATGTAATGGTCATTAAATAAAAAAAAAATGGTATAATGAGTAAAAAAAATGCTTAAAAAGCTTTTCTTGGACAGGATATAGACAGCTAAGGCAGGCTTTTTTTTCCATGATGAATTTAAAGATGTCTGTACAATACTGGGATCAATCCAGGGTGAGAGGTGAATTCCCATAGAAGCTCATATTAAAGCCCCCTGAGGCTTAGAATAGTTCCTTTTGTATGTGTATGCTTGATTGTCTTTTTTTGCCTTAAGACTTCGAGAGGTGACATTAAACGCTGATAGAGATGCAAGTTAAATTATTCATGATCTGTAACCACACAGCCAAACAAAATCGATTAAACCCCACTAACACATACATGCGCACGCACGGATACACCAAGGCCACCTCAGTATCTGGTCTCTAACAGACAACCCCATCACTGAGGGGATAAACAGAGTGGATGAGAAAGTGTGTCTCCAGGCCATTTGCCAATTAACTTACCCTCTGAGAAACAGAGACCTTTAACATTTGAGAATTGGCAGCTTATTCTCAACATGCTGAGCACTTCATAGCTAGCGTCAAAGTCCCTCATTGAGAACAAGTAACAATCAAAAGTTACATAAATCAATTCGTAATAGGTCACTTTGTAGGTGTATAATTACTGACCATAGTCCATCTAATGACCTGCCCCCTTTATCCTGTCCAATACCAGAAAGCACCGAGCAGATATTAGTTGCTGGTGGATCACAATGAAGCGGTAGTGTGTGTGTGGTGCGGGCAGGAGTGTATCGAATGGGCTTAAAGTATTTCATATGTACTTATGCGAAACTGAGTGGTGATTGTTTTTAGGTAGAAACATTACAAATATTTGTTTGGGCCAAAAAGAGGAACATACATCAGCTTACATCTTTCTGTGGGTTTGTACACTATGTATACACACAGACACCAGACATAGGTATACACACACACACACAGACACACACACACACACACACACACACACACACACACACACACACACACACACACACACACACACACACACACACACGTACAGTGCAAGCCCAAGAAAGCATGCAAAGCATAAACAGATTCCAGAAATCTCAATGTCTCCATCAGTAACGTGTCAAATTCATTCTAACCACCTCTGTCCTACTCCTCTCACACATCTCATTGTGTTTTGGATTGTAAAACTAGGTGCTGGTGATATGTACACCAGTTTAGCACCAGTTACAAGAAAAGAAAGAGCCAGGGAATAAGAGTGTTCCGAAAAATCCCAGCGATGCACGGTGGGAAAGCGTTTGTAGTCAGCAAATGAACTCTGCTGTTTACACTCAGTGAGGAGAATCAGCTCTGATAGGATTGAAATTAAAATGCCTCCATTGGCGCCTGTGCTAAGAAGCAATCAGGCCATGCTGAGGGGCCAAATTGTACTCCAGGACAGGAGAGGACAACTGGGCAAGAGGGCTGGCACAGACAGCGCAGAGAGTGTGGCCACATGGGAAATTACTTTAGGGAACCGCCACCTGAAGCATGAAATTGAACCCATCCGGTGCATCTGACTGGATCTGAACCTAATATTAAAATAATTAAGTGGCAAAACTACTATGAAGGAGCACATAACGGTGCTGGCTTTTGTATCCTGACTCAGTAGAAATGATAGCATGTAGCGTGGCTTTCCTTTTCTTAATTACTAATGAGCTAAATATGAACAATAAACACAAGAAAACAACGTGCCAATTTAAAAATATCCAAAATCCAGAACTGTGATAAACATGAAGTTTAATCCAAAACCTGGAAGAGCAAGCAGCGGTGCAAACAAATCCATAAAGGGCAAAAGAGAAAGAAACAAAGTCAAGCACAGATAGTGAGGGTCATACACAGAAAAGGCAAACAAACAGAGAAAATTATGGCTTGGTATGCTAAATCGGCAATGCCGTTGTCGTGGTATTTCGTCGTAAGTGCTAGACTTCCGATGAGGGTTTCCTCTGGCATGCAAGACGGGGTTCCGCTGAATTGACTATCACAGTGGTTGGTATAGTGCTGTGACCAGGCGACCAACATTTAGTGCTACGCCCCTGGTGTGGAGGTTCTTTGTATGTTCTACCTCTGAGTTTTTATATTTTTCTTTGTTTCCTACCAACCACCCAGACACATACATGTAGAAGGAATGTATGATGTAGATGCAATGCTCAATTGCCCCTGGATGTGTGTGTGTATGTGTATGTGTGTGTGTGTGTGTATGTGTGTACACTACATTATAACTCGTAAATGCTCATTACATCCGAGAATGTGTCATTTGGAATTCATCCCCTGACTTCTTTGTTTTCATTTACAAAATAGCTCCTTATCTCCACAGCAGTGGAAAGAGAACAAACTGAAGAAAAGAAAAAAATGCCAATATTTTTATGTCTTTGGGACCAAATGAATTAGAATTTCACCAAGGTAAATGTTTGACCAAAGGTCAGCAATATTTCTATCACTGAAAAAGGCGTTTCCATGGTGAAATATTAAAAAATAACGTTTTTCAATTTCTTGAAGCTTTCTATTAATATTGTCGAACAGCATTTCATACTCAAATTGGGTAATTATTAGTTCCTGAGATGGTGTCTCTCCTGGATTTTCTTTAATCTGTTTGCAGGAGTCTCTTTTGCAAATCTGGCAAATGCTTAGGAGGAAAATCAATTCGATCAGACGCATTTTTAGCTGACAAAGGCTCGGTGCTGAGGCACATTTCAGAGGTTTGCTGTGTTAATTACAAACTAATCAAAGCAGAACGATAGAAGAGACAAACATATGATTAGTTTTTTCTCTCAGGTGGCTTGTCTATGATAAGATACTATGAAATAAGCATTGTCTATAGCCCTATTCGGACGGGATTAGTTTTACGTGGGGACGTGGGGGTAAAGTAATTATTACCAGAGCTTCTCTGTGATTTTAGTCCCGTCCGAATGTGCCATCTCGGTAATCATTACGGACAATGTCAGTAAAGATTACGGTGACGGAAAAATTACCTCAGGTAATACTAATCCCGTCCGAATAGACCCGCTGTAAATATGTACGGTAAAATTCCATCATTTCCTGTTTAAAAGTAGTTTTTGGCGAGTTTTTCAAGCATGGAGGTGCCAAGTTGTCTGTTTGCGCACGTGATAACAGGAAGCAATGTCATACGCACATGACGACAAGGAGGTTACTGCGTAAAGCGAGTTGCCCCTCCCACTTCTGCTAGTTTTACTGAGATGTCTTGTCCTGTGCGAATTGGCCAATTAATACTATAGACGTCCTGAGGTAAAATTGCAGTACTCCACGTCCCCACGTAAAACTAATCCCGTCCCGAATAGTGCTTATGTTAACACAATGTCAGACAACACAAAATGACATCTGAATGAGAGAAAATGTACCTCATGATTCTTACATATTTAGGTAGTGACAAGAAATCGAACCGCTGCAATATCAATACATTGTAAAAAATGTAGATCAGGAATAACGGTATAATTTCCCTACTATTAACATGTTGTTATGATCTTTGCGTGTATATCCTCATAATATTTAATACAGAAATATTGTTTGACATAAATTATGCCTTAAATGATTCTATAACAAATTAGTCTCATTAAAACTGTTACATCCTCCTGACATCCACCTGAAGTGCATGAGCAGATTAGAATAACAATCGTTCATCATCCTGGACATCCTCATTCTCATATCTACCGAATATCTGGTTGCGCTATTTAAATAGGCTTCTGAAAAGTGAGTGTGACTTTAGAAGTGAGTGTGACTTACATCAAGTGCAGCACACGTCTGGGTTTTAATCTTTAGACTTCAGCCAAAGCCAGAAGTCACGTACAGCGAAACGTTTTGAAAATGACAGATATTATTGATGCGAAAAACACAAATATTAATGACACAAATATTAATTTTCAAAAAATTTATGCAAAAAGTGAATATTTCCAGTGTTGACCCTTCTTTTTCAAGACTTCTGCAATTCACCTTGGCATGCTTGGCATCAACTTTTGATCCACATCCTGACTGACGGCAGTCCATTTTTTTCAATGCTTAGACTTTTCAGAATTTGTGGATTTTTGTTTGTCCTCCTGCCTCTTGAGGATTGTCCACAAGTTCTCAATAGGATTAAATTCTGGGGTATTTCCTGGCCAGGGAACCAAAATTTCAATGTTTTGTTCTCAGAGGCACTTAGTTATCACTTTTGCCTTATGGCAAGATGCTGGAAAAGGCATTGTTTGTAACCAAACTGTTCTTGGATGCTTGGCAGATGTTGCTCATAGAGGATGTTTTTGTGCCATTCTTTATTCATGGTGTTCTTGTATCCCTCTCCATTGGCTGAGATGCAACTCCACACATGAAACGTCTCCGGATGCTTTACTGTTGGCATCACACAGGACTGATGGTAGGGCTCACTTTTTCTTCTCCGGACAAGCTTTTTTTCCAGATGCCCCAAGCATTCAGAAAGGGAATTCATCAGAGAAAATAACTTTACCCAAGTTCTCAGCAGTCCAAGCGGTATATTCAAATTGCCATCATAAAAACTGAGGTAGCAAACGTTTAATTTTTTAAAACTTTTGGCTATGGCTGTACAGTATATACAGTATGTTAGCTTAAAGTAACCTTTCTGTAGTGCTGTACATTTTGTGTTTAGTGCTGTAAAATCTTTTTCAGTATTATTCTTTTCCAAATTCAAGCAGACCAAATGAAATGTGGCTTCAAACTGGAATTGACTTGCAGGCCAAGTGCCATAGCTTTAATTACTGGAGTATTAAACAAGCAAGCCGCAAGACACTTAAGCACTCACAAATTTGGGGTCTTACTCCAATGTTCTAGTGATCCTCTCAAGGAGTTTTCCCTTTTTTTTTTTTTTTGCCAATGTCACCCCTCGCTTGCTCAGTAGGGATGAATAAATATAAAAATTAATAATTAATTGAACTATTACTTATAATGTTTAATACTTCTGTAAACCTTTTTTGCGTTGTCCACTGTTCAAAGTGCTATACAAATAAAATTGAATTGAATTGAATAGGGTTGCCAGCATGTGAGTAAGAACCAGTAGAGCTTCTAATGAATATTCAAGAACAACTCTGTACTGCGATATTCAAGACACTGAAATTTGATCTCATGCCTAATAATAGACATTGATGCACTTTTCATGACAATGAAATCAACGGATACATAAACGAAGCTAAATAAAATGTTTCATTATGCTTCTGATGCCTCTGGTAGATTCGGCGAGCCGTATTGTATGCTAATACACATACTTATACTCATACAATGAAAATTCTATACAGCATGAGCCATTATATTTGCTCATTAACATTAAAAGGTGTTCAGCTCCAGATTAGGTTCTTTACATATTTACATATTAGAGGTCACAATGTGATAGAAAATCTTCTTCAAATATAATTCTAATCTCTCCTGTTACATCTATTAAAGTATACTTTAATAGATGTATAAGCTAAAACGAAATGAAACTAAATCGGTGTTTAAATCCACAGCAGTTTATATCTCATTTATACAAGTAAACAGTTGTGGGTTAAGGGGCTTGTTCAAAGTCCCAGTTGTAATAGTGGTGAGATTTGAACTCACACCCTTCAAAGCATTAGCTCACAGTCTTAACCACCAAACTACCTGTTGTTTGTTTTAGGGATTTTGAATGATTTGTATGCATTTATAAGAATTTGTTGGGGGCAGCTAGACATTTAATTGACAAAAACATGCTGGTAAGAAAGCATGATGATTTTTAACTGCCGACGCATCGAACAGTTTTTGCTTTGGTCTCTATCAGTGAACATTTGAAGACTTTAGCAGGAAAGACATAGTGTTGTGTCTGTGGTGAATTTGGAAATGACAATGACCAGGAGCTCTTGGATGTTTAACTCCAACCAAACAACAAACTGTTGTAGAAAGCATATTATTTACATTGAAATTATCTACTGTCCAAGTGTCACCCAGATGAGCATGAGGTTCCCTTCTGAGTCTGGTTCCTCTCAAGGTTTCTTCCTCGTATCATCTCAGGGAGGTTTTTTTTAGATAAATATGATAAAAGAGATAAATGTTAGAGATTTTTAACATTTTTATTCGATGATTCTATACTCCTATAAAGCTGCACTAGGACAATATCCATTGATATAAATAACTTCAATTGAAAATAATAGAATTTAGAGATGAATTCATTAAGCATCTTTTAATTGTTTCTCATTTGCGATGAGAGTATTTCAGTACAGATGTTAGAACATTACAGAAACCCAACTCTATGCAAATAAAATCACATACTGCTTGATGGAAGCAAGTTGTGATTTCATGGTTAAGGCTTTGGGCAACAGCTTGTAACGCTGTGATCTCAAATCTCTGTTGCAAATTGCTTCGGATAAAAGTGAGCAAATGTAAATAGCTTCAACCCCCCAGCTGGGGCTAGAAAAGCAATGCACATACTGTGTAAAACGTTTCGTGGTGTATTGGTGTATTTTGTACATATTTCTCATGCCGCAAAAATAAATTAAAATAAATCAAGATCGATGTTTTGGTACACTTGACTTCGACTCTACCGTACAGTATATTAGGTGTAGAAAGTAATTATTTGAGTCATAGTTCAGCCACTTTGCAAATGACCATTCCTTGAGTTGCATAGAATTGTGAAGTAGATTTACTCACCATGACCACACAAACGAATTCACTACAATCATGTAAATAACTTCTAAAAATCTAAAAATACTGCTCATGGCCGGAGGTACGCTGAGTAAGCAGGAAAGAAATCACTTCAGTTTCTGTGTCTAAAGAAAATTGCATTTGTTAGACATGAGGTCACTTATACTGTACCAATGATGCTAAACATGGGGAATAGAGATTCCCAGATTTCCATGAAGCATAGCCAGGGAGTTTTGTTTAATTCAAGATTTAATCCAAACTTCAAACAGATGAAGGCCTATAAATAAATGTTAAATCAGACCTTGTTCTGATGGTGGAAAATTCAGGAAGAAAAAGCTCCTTGGCTCAAATGAACACCCAAAATATAATTGTAAATATTTAAAGAAGGAGCTTAACATTTGAATATGTGGACTATGTTAATAATAAATCTGTGCTCAAGGGGACAGTGGAATTTATAGTAAAGGGAGATGAAGAAGTAACTGGCCGCAAAAAGTTTTAGGAGCCCTGACCTACACCAAATATAGTCCTGGCCAGAGGCACATGAGCCAAGAAAAGGAAATTTATTAACCTTAGCTTAGAAAAAAACACTTTCTGCAGATAAGTGTAGGTTTATGGATGACATAAGAAAGAAGCTAATTCTGGAAATGCATTTATAAGGGCTTTAAGATATTTTTCTTGCAAATGTAGCTTATATTCTGGTTAGTATGTGTAGACATACTGTATATACTGTATATATAAATGGTTAACTCTTTTAACCAGAGGCCAATAAAGGGCACCCATTTTAGGGATGTTGATGTTTAGCATTGGAGTTCTTCTAACGTCATACTCCACAGTGGTGTTGGCTTTATTAATAGAATTGGCAGTTTTTCCTCAATCTATTTATATATATTTATGTGTGTGTGTGAGAGAGTGGTGTGTGTGTGCATGTGTGTGAGTGTGTATTTGTGTGTGTGTGAGTGTATTTGTGTGTGTTTGTGTTAGGTTAGGTCTTTTTTCCCCAATACAAATTGTTATATCGTCAAAATAAATGATGATATCAAACCCAGATGCTCCAAGTTCTTGTTCTTAAGCTTCTAAAATTTGGTTTTATATACAACCACTAAACTTATCAACAGAGGGGAAAACACAAGTCTCACACTGAGTCCTGACTCATTTTAGATCAGACTTGTGGTGATAAAATAATCAATTTGTTTATACTGATATAAAATGTCTGAGAATCCGTTTTTCATTCTGCAGGAACAATGAAACAGACGTGGATTAACATAGATAATGGGATGCTGATGAGATAGACTGTACCACCACAGTAGCAAGAAATATATCAGGAGACTCAGCAAGCACTATAATCTATTTATGTTCTCTTTAGTAGAAGAAAAATGAAAGTAAATGTGACAAGGCTATTTGGATATATTGAGAAGTAAATTACATGATAACTGCATGTACACAACCTGTATCCTCCGTTGTGTAGGAGCTCAGTGGGGTCAGAGGTCAGATGAAATAGTGCTCTTAATGCAAGCTGATTGAACTCACAGATGATTGAAAGGAGACCTGATTTTATTATTTATAATCACGCTGCCACATGACCTAGACAAGCCTTAATCTACAAGCCATGATCGTACGTTACTGTTTATTACTTTTTAATGCAACCATAATGACTGTGCTGCCATCTCCATTGATCAAGACATTGACAGCGCAGTCTACAGCTGTCGTTTTTCACCATTATTCACCTGCTATTACCGGTCTGAGCAAAGCACCACAGTGTCTCTTACTACCGCTGCAGCATTAGAAAAGAACGGGAAACATTTAGATTTTTTTGAGGCGAAGAAGAAGAAGAGAGAGCAATAAAGAAGAAACTTCTGAAAAACCAGCATGAGAAAAGCCAAAAGCAATTTTCAAAGGCAATCCAACACAGATGGAAGGAAGATTGAGGAATATGTGGCAAACACACACTGACACTCATGCTCACACACACACACACACACACACACACACACACACACACACACACACACACACACACACACACACACACACACTCATGCTCACACACTCACACTCACACACACACACACACACACACACACACAGACACAAATGCACACACTCACACTCACAAATGCACACACACATGCATGCACACATGCACACAAACACATTCACATCTACATACACACACACTCGCACAATTACACAGACACACACACTAACACACACACACACGCACATGCACAAACACAAATACACTCACACACTTACACACACACACACTCACAAATGCACACACACATGCATGCACACATGCACACAAACACATTCACATCTACATACACACACACTCGCACAATTACACAGACACACACACTAACACACACACACACACACACACACACACACACACACACACACACACACACATGCATTCACACATGCACAGTGTTGTATAAAGTAAAAGAAAGCAATACTTGAGTAATAGTACAAGTATCGTACTAGAAAAAGACTTTGGTAGAAGTGAAAGTCACCTTTTAGAATATTACTCAAGTAAAAGTCTTAAAGTATCTAATATCTACTGTACTTAAGTATCAAAAGTCATTTTCTGATATTTAATGTACTTAAGTATTTGAAGTAAAAGTAAAAAGTAAAATTTCAGTCATTTTCGGTAGGTATAAGAGCAGGGGCGGTTCTAGGGTTTCATCTTTAGGGGGTTTTAGCCCTCAGTGAGAATTTAAAACAAGAAGAGTTTTATATTATATATTATATGACTACATAGTAAGCCAAAAGTTATGGTATTATTAAATGGCAAAAGTGGACACCAAAATTTTATGCAAGATGTAATGATGCCAGTCTTGAATCAAATCAGTTCATGTATGTGTGCATTCTCTACAAACAATGAATGTAGTCATTAATAAACAAATATTTACAAGACAAAGACCAAATCAATAAATGTTATTTTTTATTTAGTTTTGATATTGCATTAATATTTTGTTTGTGCTACAACTCTGGTAATAAGAATAGTGACATTTCACTGCTTTTGACTGCCGCCGTTATAAATAAATGCCTCCAGCTCTGGCTGCGCGTGCACGCTGCACGTGCCTGTGCTTCTCCGTAGCGCGCACGGACGTGCAGTGACAATCTAGGAGCAGTGATTCGCCAAACCTCTCTTATTACAGTCACACACATTTCTTCTGATTTTATTTTGTAGTAACGAGTAACGAAGATGCTTAGTGGAAACATAACGGAGCAAAAGTATACATTTTATCTAGGAAATGTAGTGGAGTAAAAGTGAAAGTTGACATAAATTTAAATAGCGAAGTAAAGTACAGATACGTGACATTTCTACTTAAGTACAGAAACGAAGTATTTTTACTTCGTTACATTACAACACTGCACATGCACACAAACACATTCACATCCACAAACACACACGCTCACACAATTACACAGACACACACACACGAACACACACACATGCACAAACACACAAATACACTCACACACAAATACACACACACACATACTCACAAATGTACACATGCATGCACATATGCGCACAAACACATTCGCATCCACAAACACTCGCACAATCACACACACACACACACACACACACACACACACACACACACACACACACACACACACACACACAGCCTGTTCAACACTGAAATGGACTTAATATAGAGTATGCCTATATGATGTTTACACAGATTTACATTAGGAGCCATGTTATCAGTCCATGTTATCAGTTATCACACCATGGTAGTAAAACTCTCTATACACATTGTGGTGGAAATTCTATTCTATTAATCAAAGATAATAGTTCAAATGAACTTTGCCTAAGTTGCAGAGAAAAACACAGCAGAGTCATGTGGAATACCAAACTTCTTTATTCAATACACTTGCAAGTGTGAAGTCAGTCTGTCCCAACCTAAGTCTGAACAGAGTGAGTTAGTTGGATGTTGAGGTAGTAGACTATTTATACATTGAGGTAGACAAAAGGTTTGTGAGTATGTGTGTGTGTGTGTGTGTGTGTGTGTGTGTGTGTGTGTGTGTGTGTGTGTGTGTGTCTTCCACTGTACATGACTTCCTCTTATCTTGTCGTAGCACAGGCAGTGCAACGGTCTTGTCCTTGCACAAGCAGTGCAACGGTCAAGCTGTTAGTCTCCATTATTTCCACACACCTGCAGCCTGCAATGTTCTTGTTTCTTCTACTTAGTGTGCAACTGGAAACAGTTCAGTTCCCCTTTGTTATCTTTGCTGTTCCTAGTTTTCGAATGTGTAAGTGTATTAGTACCGAATGTTCAATGTACATTTTTGTTATTCACAACATTTTCTATTACAACATATACACCGGGTTCAATCCACCTATTGTATAAAGACAGTGTAGTCAATTTTAAATACAGAAATCCTATAGTAATCATTTCACACCTTGCTTGTTAGGAGTATTTGTTTCTGATCCTGGTGCATTTTCTCCGTTTAGAGATCATAAAGGGCAGCAATTCTGCTCACATCTGTATGAAATCATTCGATTGCAAGCAAACTCTGCAACTGTTTGTTTCTGGTGAGGCATCAAACTGAACCACTGGTCCAACAAACAAACCATTTTTTATTTTTTAAATGACTTTTAATGACGCTTCTCCAAAGCAACAATACTGTCTCGATACTGAAACCTCGATTCTTGCTCAGTCTGGACAATTATAATGACTACAGCTAAAAGAAGGCAACAATAAACCTGCAGCACTGTTGACTATCCGTCTTGATGGATAAGCGTCATGAGGATAAACAGAAGCACTCTGACAGATAAGAGGACAATTTACTCATGCTCATGTAATTTGTACAAACACATTTTGGTATTTTTTTGAAATTTTGCTGTACAGTATGGAAGCGAACACTAAAAGTTTAAATCCACTGTTTCAGAACAAAGCATAAAACTTAAGGTCTGAAAACACCCTAATTTACATTTTTGGGGTTTCTTTTATATACAGTAATACTGTAGAAAAAAAAAAGTTTCTTTCTTTCAAAATTACTAGATTATTTCCATAGGCCTGATGAACCACCTTTTTAAGGTCATGCCACAGCATCTCAACAGGATTCAGGTCAGGACTTTTTCTTCAGCCATTCAGAGGTGGACTTGCTGGTGTGTTTTGGATCACTGTCCTGCTGCAGAACCCAAGTTTTTCAGCTTGAGGTCATGAACAGATGGCCGCACATTGTCCTTTAGGATTTTTTTGGTAGACAGCAGAATTCATGGTTCCATTTATCACAGCAAGTCTTCCAGGTCCTAAAGCAGCAAAAAAGCCCCAGACCATCACACTACCACCACCATATTTTACTGTTGGTATGATGTTCTTTTTCTGACATGCAGTGCTACTTTAACACTAGATGTAATGGGGACACACCTTCTAAAAACTTTTGTCTTGTCTTTTTATTTTCCCAAAAGTCTTGGGGATCATCAAGATGTTTTCTGGCAAATCTGAGACGAGCCTTTATGTTCTTTTTGCTCAACAGCAGATTTTGTCTTGTAACTTTGCCATGCAGGCCATTTTTGCCCAGTCTTTTTCTTATGGTGGAGTCATGAACACTGACCTTAACTGAGGCAAGTGATTCCTGCAGTTCTTTGGATGTTGTTGTGGTGTCTTTTGTGACATCTTGGATAAATTGTCCCTGCGGTCTTGGGGTAATTTTGGTTGGCCGGCCGCTCCTGGGAAGGTATCCTGGATCAACATCTTTAGAACATTGGCAGCTCTGCTGACTAAGATGCCTGGATAAGAACGCTGTCGTGGCACATCCAACTTGTATGTAATGCTTGTCTGTTCACTATATCCTTTGTGTCAAAACGTCTCCTTCCAGCCTACTTTGTCCTCCCTCATCAACAAGGAAACCCCTCCCCCACAACTTATGCTCATGGCTCGTGTCATGGATGGCTTGGGCATTTCCTTCCTGAACACCAGGGGCAGTTCCGGCAGGGGTTTGTTTATATACTGTGTCTGGTGTCTTGGCTTATATTATGTCTTCTCACATGTTTGCCCCACCTGATCCTTAGCCCCATTCCTGCTTCTGCACACTTGCCCCTTATGCTACACTAATTACTCCCCGATTTATACCGGTTGTCTTGAATGTGTAATATTTTTTTTGTCGGTTGTCTCTTGTCACCATGTTTCTAGTTATTTGTATTAAGTTCTGGGTTTTTTAAGATCTTGTTTTGTTTTTACCTGCCTAGGAAATCCAAAGTGTTTTCTTGTATCTGTTGAACATCTTTGAACATCCTGTTGAACATCGTTTCTAAAAATTGCATGTTTTACTCAACCATGCCAAGGTCAAAGTCACTGAGATCATATACAGTATGTTCCACATTCTGATGTTAGAAATGAACATGAACTAAAAACAAGTATAACTCATGAATTGCTCCTACTTCAAAGTTAAAAAAAAATTAACAAAATTAAAAAACAAAACAAAATAAAAAAAAAAATATATATATATATATATACAGATTTATTTTTGGAATCCAATTTTTTTTTTTTTTTTTTTTTAAAGATTATGTTAAATTCAGTTCCAATGTAAACATGAAATCAGATTTTTTTAAACCTGATTATAGTATAAAATTAACTGACTATTCCCCAGTGAACTGTTATAGATTCAGATTTATTTATAGTGCAAATACTACGTCTGGTTTAAGTTCCATGTAGGATAGCATTAGTTATACATGCACTGACACACAACACTTACTGCACGTAGATTCAGCCTCGTCAGATCCGTCCAGACATTCGGGTTCTCCGTCGCATTTCCAGCGAGCTGGCACACATTGTCCGTTTGTACAGGTAAAGTCTGCTACAGAGCATGTGGTCTTCACTGCACAAAAAGACAAAACAACGATAGCATTTATTATTAAAATAGCTAAAGGATTTACTCTAGTCAGCTCATATTCAATTCAAATTTACAGTATATTCTATTTTCTATAACAGTTTATAAAATGTATATACTTTCAACCTTCTACATTTTGGAAACTGTGAATACACTCTCTTCAGTCCCCCTGACAATAGCTGCCCTGGAGTACAAAAGAGAAAGGAATCATATGCAGTAAAAGCTAAATCCTTGTCTCCTGCTGAATTTCCAAATTATAAATGACAAATTAAATATGCCTTAATGTGCCTTTAAAGGCATTTCCTCTCCTGTTAAGTCCTTTACCTTGAGAAAAGATCTTTGTCAGTCTGAATGATTACTCCTTCGAAAAGCCATTATAGTGGCATAGGTATACATTATAGTGGGTCCATAAAGAATACAGGGTGTGTATCTGCCTGGGAATGTGTGTAGTAATAAATAAAAAAAATATATTTTTAAATCAAATATCACTAATAAATGATAAATGTGGTATTTAAAAGGTCTCGAAAATCTGAATTAGTGCTTCTGAGCTTTTTATACCTCTCTATTAGTGTTATGGATGGAAATAATAAACCATATCGACTAATAAAATACGTTACCAAAAAGTTTAGAATTTTCTAATTCAATAAATAATAAATAAATCACATCTCTTGATGATTTATCCTGGTACTAGTAGTAGATTTCTGTTCGTCCAGTTATATGTGCTCTAGAACACCGATGTCCAATCTTATTTGGAAAGGACTGGTGTGGATGCAGGTTTTCATTTCAGTCAGAAATCAGTAGCCACATCTGAGTCTACTGAAAGCCAAGATCAACTGATGAACCAGGTGGAATCAGATGTGGTTTCTGTTGATTGGGAAGAAAACCTGTCCCCACACTGGTCATTTTGTAGATAAGATTGGACACCAATGCTTTAGAATGCATATACTCCTCCCCCAAGGGGGCTCCGTGGAGGCGTTTTGTACGATGCAGACATGGCTTGCCAGTGTATTTTTTTTTTTATTTAGAAGAGTTTTACATCTTCCAACCATCTCTTGGCTGAGAAAACAGTGGTTGGGTTTTCATTTTGAAGAAGCATCATGGGAAGTCGTGGCCTAATGGTTAGAGAGTCTGACTCCTAACCTTAAGGTTGTGGGTTCGAGTCTTGGGCTGGCCACGACTGAGGTGCCCTTGAGCAAGGCAACATCCCCCCCCAATTGACGGGCGCTGCAGCATAAATTGCTGCCCACTGCTCATGGTTTGTCTGTTCACTGCTGTGTGTGTGTTTACTTTGGATGGGTTAAATGCAGAGAATGAATTCTGGGTCACCGTATGTCACGTCACTTTCAATTGTTCTACAAAGTAAGGGTAAGTAAGGGTAAGTTTCTACAGTCTATCCAGACATCCTGAACTTGTTCACTAAGCTACTACCATGTTTACTTAAACTGAGTGGGAATATGGTGTACAGTATCTTGGGACACGGTTGGCTGTGTAAATAAGTCAAGTACTGAAAAACGCCTTCAGTATGACATACGTGGACAGGCAGAATTAAACGGTTGCATTTAATCCACTCCATCAATGAGCAATCACCTTATATAAGATAAAGAATAGAAACAAAATTTCAATTCTTCTTTAAAACACTGCACAAATCCATCTCCATGTCTCCAAACAGCCAAAGAACATTTCATCTAAGCCCATTCTATCTTCTGTACCTACTCTTCCTCAACAGCAGAAGGTTCAGCACTTCACTCGCTTATCTCGCTCTAAAACCAGGAGTTCGTGGCTATGGGTTCAGTTCCTCTCCAGATTACAAAATGAGGTGGTCAGCTTGCGGCAAGCCCCTGTTAATTACCAAAGATCCTTCACCAGCCTTATCTCAAGGACAAAGGCTGATGTGACTGCATGGAACTTTTACCTTCTACACTTCTCACGTGGATTACTCTGCTCTTAAGAAAGGCTTTGAGATTGCAAAATGTGTTTTCATTATCCAGAACAGCAGAAAATATGGCCTGAAGCATAGCCAGTTGCTGCTGATTTTATTGAGTACATGCAGGACGGCAGGGCAGGTGGAGGGCTGCTTATGTTTAGGGTTTTACAAAATGCCAGCTGGCAGAATTGTTGATTTGAGTAAATTTCCCTTGGTGCAGAGGCACAGCTTGCTTCAGAAGGAGACACTATGTTTAGCATCAGCATTCCAGCTGAGGCACTTATTATTATGTACTATTCCAGACAAACCATCCAGGAAACCCTTCAAAGAACAGAATTCAGTTATAAAGCATACACATACTCCTTTGATGAAGCTGATATTTTGAGTTTTGAGCATTGCATGTACAGGTACCACCAAAAAGCTTCTGGGAAGCTTTTATTTATATGTAAGCCAAATCAGAGGGTAGCTTCACACAGGACTAGACATCCAAAAATACTTGTTCCATGTGGTACGATCAAGAAGTACAATTTACACAAAATGTATACACCTAATAATATCTCCTATGTGTTAGCTCTACCTATATACCGGATTTAGCCGCTCTTTGCTGTTATATGAGCCTCCATTCTTTTGAGAAGGTTTTGTATTCAATTAGCCACCCAGAGCAACAGACCACAAGATGATAGGTGAGAAGGTCTGGGGTGCAGTCAGCATTCCTGTTCATCCCAAAGGTGTTCATTGGGGCAGAGGTCAGAGCTCTGTGCAGGACACTCAAGTTCTTCCACTCCAGCTTTGACAAACCACGTCTTTATGGAGTATGTAAAAAGTTTTCCTGGTTTTCCACAAAAGCTAATGGATTTCCATGAAAGCTAAAAGTCACTTCATTCAATCACCATGAAAGTCATGGTGGATCCAGTGCTTTATCCTGGAGACATTAGGTATGAGGAGAGAATATACCTTAAATGGGATGCCAGTACATTTCAGGGCATATACACACACACCCACACACACACACACACCCTACATTCACATTTAGGGCAATTTAGCGGAAACCGGCATGAAGACCTGGAGAGCATGTGCAAAAATTTCAACAGAAAGTAACTTGAGCTCAGGATCAACCCAGGGTCTCAGGAGCTATAAGACAGCAACATGACCTGCTAGTTTTTAGTTTTTAGACTGCATTCCTACAGCAGCACCATTTAAACTTTTACAGCCATTTTTTAGCTATCTTTTTTTCTTTAAAATCCATAACTAAACTGTAAACTGTTATCTTCATCTCCAGGTTTTGTCAGAAATGTGATTTGACTGACAGTCAGAAAAGCTATTCCTACTAGCTGTGAAGTGATCAGAGGTCAGTGATGTGCACTTAGAGGAGAAATGCAGCTCTGACTGACTGTCTGACTGACGGACTGTCTGACTGACTAGGCCTTATCTAGATTTAAGAGCTCTTTTGAGATAAGACGAGACCGGTCATTACGGAATAAGGCAATCCCAAATGCACTCATGCAGACACATGAAACATACTTTTTTATCCTTCTCTCTCTTTCCCTCTCTCTCTTTCTTCTTCCACTATCAGCAAAGCCTAACCCCCCCCCCCCCCACCTTCCTCTCTATAGAATGATATAGTTAAAGCTCAAGGGCAAAATATACAAACTCTTACCTGCACCTTAAAGCACACACACACACACACACACACACACACACACACACACACACACACACACACACACACACACACACACACACACACACACACACACACACACACACAGCAATGTACCTTGCATTCACTGCTTGTAGCTAAGATTTACTACCTCCAATGTGGTGTGTGACACATTTTGCTGCATTGGGAATCAGGCACAGGGTTGTGTTACCTCTGTGATCACTACACGTTCTCCTGAGAGCTTTGTTTGTTTTTTGTTTTTTTTGCATTTATTGTTTCAATTTTGTATATGTATCTGTGTCTACTCGATAGAAGGGAAGAGACTGACAGAGAATGTGAACCAGGCTAAATTAGGGCAAGATTGGATTTCTTGGAGATAAAATACCTCAGTTGAATAGCTGGAATAGGAGAAAATAGAGGAGTGTGCATTTATTTCTAAATTCTATCAGTGTGTGTCTACGGGTGGTTTGAGTGTGCGTGTGTGGGAAGTCCTGCCCACGAACTGGTTGTAGATGTGAAGATATGGCTTGTTAAGGCAGCGAGTAAGAATAATAATCGATGTACGCTTACAGTTACTGCTTTTTTTAATGGAAATATTTTCTGATTGGTTTTACACCTCTCCAGGCAGATTGACAGTTTTTTGCTTCTTTGTAAAAAAAGATATGATTTAAAAAAAATTAAGAAATAGCTCTGTTTCTTAAAGTACAGTATAGGCACAAAAACTCAATCTATTGATTGCTGCATGCTAGAATTCAACTAGACATTCCCAGACACCATTCCTTAAATGTCCACACACAAATGCTGTGCCAGTCTGGAACAAGTCCATATACAAAATAACACAATATCGGTTCAAATATCCTTAAAGACCTTTATTACAATACATCCCAATTCCTTCCAGGTGAGCATCATTGTTTATACAACACATAATGTCCATCTCATAAAGCACTGAGGATACTGCTGTCTGCATCAATTTTGTAATTGCTTTGTTCAACTGTAGTTAAAAATGTCTAACGTTTGGCAAATATCTACACCATTTCATTTACAGTGTTATATAATCCACCCACTAGTAGAATATGGTATCAAAAGTCAAAATCATCCGCTTTAGGAAACACCATGGAAACAGAAATGATGAGCTGGCCATTATCCAGTGGTGTGGGCTATCATCAGCGATCTGTTCCAATATTAGAACTGTGTGTGCCAGCAAAGTAAAGATTAAAACAAGAACATTTGACATGTGCATCTTATAGTTAAAAATAAATGCATGGGAATGTATATGGAAGCTAGAAAGATGAAGCACCGTGTGTGGGGTATCACTTTGTAGATAACTGGATGAAATAATAAAGGTGCATCTGCTTGTCTATATGCAGATTTTCTATAACCTCATTATCCTCCTTCTGAGGTGTTCTTTTTGTTTACTGTGGTCTAAAAGTTTAAAGTGTCCTTGTGACAGAAATAAGAAAATCCCCAAACAAACCCACAAATCATCTGTAGATTAAATATTCAATGCAATGAATAAAAAGACAGAAAGTGCACTTAAGATCACGGATTAGCTTGATGCAGCTCAGTGTATATATATATATATATATATATATATATATATATATATATATATATATATATATATATATATATATATATAATAAAAGCAACACCAGTGCCTGCCATGTCTGACAGCAGGTTTAGATAAAATGCAAAAAGCAGCCCACGACAGCTTAAAGCTACTGAATGTGAACAAAGGACAAAAACACCCAAATGCTTTTTATCTTCCTCTGTCAAAGTTCTCCTCACGTCACACAGTTACAAAGACAGCCAGAAGCAGCACAAACACAACAGAACTGTGATCTTTACTGCATACATTTACACTGGTTATGAACACTGATATTATTCTGTCCACAAGCTCAACATATTTTTTTATTATAATTTTCACTTTAATAAGAGTCCCCTTGGGGAACTGCTGGGTTCCTTTTATTTTAAGCTGTTTATTCAAAGGCCATGATGCCAGTTAAAAGATTTTGGAAACGGTAATGGAAAAGATTTTGGTTATTGTATTTTGTTTCAGATGTCAAGTGTCATTAACCAAACTGTTTCAAAGTTTTTAAGAGCACATTAAGGTTAATGGGCTCCTCTAATAAAGAAGTTGTTCAACAGCGGGTTAAAGCGCTGCAGCAGATGATATGGAGGCGTGAGACTGTTGTTCAAACAGAAGAAGCTTTCTGACCGTCCATATTCAAAGTTAAATTCTAACATTCAAACATAAAAAGTGGTATAAAAATAAATAGTTACAATAAAATAGAAACAGAATTACTTCTAAAAGCAGAGGAAATATATACGGATTTAATGGCAGAACAGTAGGACTGCCGTGAAAAAAGTGCAATATATACAATAAGTGCTTTTCCGAGATGAAAGATTATTGAATGTCGTGCAGAAAAATCTCGAAAAGTCCATTCTGCATTATAGTGGCCTACAGGAAGAAGCTCAAAGGGAGCGGTCGTGCTTTTGTGGTCCATATATGCAGCTTTTGTGATCCATATACAGTACACCCGGTATGGTTCATCAAGGACCATGAGGCAATTCTACTGATTTTGCAAATAACTGTATTATTCAAATACCTTCAGCCAGCTATCAGGGTGTCAGGTGTCCATAAACTAGAAAGAATCATCCAAAATTCCATTTGGTTTAATTCAATTGGTGTCAGTTCCATGTGGATGTACATGATGATCTCTCATGGACAAAACAGATTCAATAAGGGACCCAAATATTCTGGTTGACACAATCCATGAATATATCAATAAATCATTACAATACAGAGGTGTAGAAGACACAGTAATAAGTTTGCTAAAAGTTTGAGCATATTGTGATTAATAATCCTGGGATGCGCGCAGGACAGTTTTTGGATTACAGCTGCAGTTCTTAGGTAAAGGTCAGCAGTCCAGTTTAGCTTATCCACTGAAGGTGTTTTGAGGAAAAGGTAAATCTTTATTTAAGCCAAGTCAAGTCAAGAAGCTTCATTTACAGTGAAAATGATTGGGGTTTTGTAGACATAGTATTTATAGTCAGTGTCCTTGATAAGGACATTCTCTTGTTCTTTTTTCACCATCCTTTAGGCCCTTGTGCATTCCATAATGGAAAGTGATTTTGCTAGGCATGCTTCATCATCCCACTGTAGAGCAAAAAAAGGTGTGAAAGAGGGTCTCTGCAGGAAATTGAGACGTTGCTTGGCATTTTTGGAGAGAAAAGCAGAAGCCACAGACATCTGGAGTGATTTGCACACCAAGGATCTTTAAGATTTTGATGGTGTCCAAGGTAGAGCCATTGGGAAAAGATCAGGCCATGTCTTTGATTTTCCCTCATAATGCAACAGATGCTTGCTTTTACACCTGCTATGATATGGCTCAAGCTGTGTTTTGCACAACCAGCAGCGTGAAAAGCAGTGGTCTGAGCAGACAGCCCTGAGGGGAACCACTGTTCAGAGTGGTGATGCTTGAGATGGTACAGCAAATTCTGAGCAATTGATCGCCCTCAGTCAGAAAGTCCACATTCACTTACGGAGAAAAAACCTTTTTAACCCCAACACATGATATTTATCTCTTGTGAGCTGTATTCTTACACTATTTTCCTGTTTATGCAGGAAGGTCATGAGACGGTGAAAGACAATGGGGTCTAGTAAGAAAAGTCAAGGTTATATACATAATTTCTAGCCTCTCAATGCACTCTATAGGATGTCACCGAGGTGAGAAATGTTTGATTTCCTAACGTCCACATACATTGGATATGTTTACTAGAAAACATTTTACCTTTATAATATATTATCATTTTTACCACATGATGTTGTCCTAAGACAAAATGCTGTATTTTAAAAAATTGCCAACACAAAAACTGTTAAAATAAAGGAAGAGGTCTGAAAGTTCCCTTTTGCCCAGCTATTGGAACAAATGCTCTTGGTTTAAAGGATAGTATATGGTACAATAGGTACCTGTATATAGTATATGGTACAATAGGTACCTGTATATAGTATATGGTACAATAGGTACCTGTATATAGTAGATGGTACAATAGGTACCTGTATATAGTATATGGTACAATAGGTACCTGTATATAGTATATGGTACAATAGGTACCTGTATATAGTATATGGTTCAATAGGTACCTGTATATAGTATATGGTACAATAGGTACCTGTATATAGTATATGGTACAATAGGTACCTGTATATAGTATATGGTACAATAGGTACCTGTATATAGTATATGGTTCAATAGGTACCTGTATATAGTATATGGTACAATAGGTACCTGTATATAGTATATGGTACAATAGGTACCTGTATATAGTATATGGTACAATAGGTACCTGTAAATAGTACATGGTACAATAGGCTTGTCTGAAGGAAATTGGTATTTAGGAATGATTTGTTTTATTGGAATATTCTAGCAGGTGGATTTGCGGAAAAATTAAAGGTCATCTAATTCACACTGTTATTAGAAATAATATACATACATTCACATAGTCAGTTGTAGGCTTTAGAAGGTTAGATGCACAGCTGTGGTACATCAATTTCATTTATTAGATACTCCGCTAGACAACAATACCACTACAATTCTTTTACACACACGGTCTGTTATCTCTGTTATCTCTATTATCTCTGTTTCACAATACCAAACTAACCAACACTAGGCCAATATTGCTCTTCAGGTTTTGTCACGATTTGGAAGACTGCATAATTATCCGAAGTGTTTCCACACACACACTCCAACCAAACCGATGATCGATTGTGCCATCTTCTATATGAGAAATCAAAGAAAAATTAGAGACGACAAACCCAATTATTTGTTCCTTCATTCAATTTTAGGAACCACTGGTGGAAATACATCCGATAGGGGACACCACACGTTTGCATGGAAAATTCTGCCATTTTTATCCACATAGGCCTCCCTATTACCTCAAAGCTCTTGTCACTCCTCACACTGCACCTTGCTCCCTCAGATCTACAGCACTGCTCGACTGGTCCCACCATCTCTCAGGGTAAGAGGTGGGCATACAGCAAAACTCTTTTCTGTTCTGGCACTGAGATGGTGGATTAAACCACTGAATCAATGGCTATCTATAAAAGACAGGTAAAGACCTACTTCTTCCTGAAATACTTAAAATAGTGCCTATTTTTTCCTGTTTGTTTTATATGTATATTAACAAAAAAAAAACCTTTGGACAGAGTTTTAGGTAGATGATATACTAAATATGTAACTTAGTAAACCAGTGTTAATGTATTTATTGATAAAGAGTTTAAATCACTTTTGTACATCGCTCCAAAAGCCATAAATGTAAATGTAAATATAAATTTACATTTACATTTATGGCATTTAGCAGACACCCAACTGAGTAACTGAGGGTTAAGGGCCTTGCTGTAAATGCATGCTCATATTTGACAATACACCTAACAGCATGCTTTGGGAAGATGAAAGATTTAAAGATCCTGACAAAACTTACTCAGACATGGGGAGAAACTTCATACAGTCAGTAACATACGATCAGGGCTGAATCCTGACTCTGTAACACAACAGCACTACCAGCTACACCACACTGCAACCATAATGTTTAGTTGGCTATTTTATTCTTTATTTTTATTAATAATTCTTAAATTTTGCCTTTTGTTTGAAGCTGGTAGATTAAAAACAGTTATAAAAAAACATTTTTTTTAGGTTCGTTTCGCATTTCAGTCTTTTTTGACCCATACAGTATATAATAAAGGCTCCATAGTTTCTCAGCTCCTGAACCCACAACACCTTTTTACCCCACTGCTGTGAAACTCAAATATGAAAACTACAAATTTATCTAAAAGTTCAAATCCATTATCCACTGACCAATCCCAGTGGCAAAAAACTTTCACACTTTGTGCAGTCTAAACTCCAGAGCACTGGTTTCAGTTGTACCAGAAATTGATTGGACTGCCCCGGAGTTCGGAAGCAGCTTGCACCCCCAGTTTCTGAAGCAGAAAGCTCACACTCTTTCTACCACAGTTCACTTAAAGCAAGCCCTAGACCACGACTTTTAGGCGTACCATAAATAGTTTGATCTGTCCTGGAGATCAAAAGTAGCATTCACACTTGACAAAACAACATTTCTGCTCATCGGTTGTTCTTTTTTGCCCCTGGTATTCATTTGTGTCTGAGTGATGTAAGTGATCTGCCTGCTGTTTCTTCTGCCCCATTAGGCGTGGGTTGTTAAGAGAGTGTGTGTCAGGGAGTGAAAAATAAAAGTATAGTAATAAAAGGGCTTGGAAGATGTTGCTGTAGTCTGACCACCCACAGCGACCAGGCCACAGGGCTACATCCTCTTGTCCTATATAACTCCATAATGAAAGGTTTTGGCAGGAGGCAATTGCCCATTGGACACATTCAGTCATACAAAGGCTCAGGAAAACCCTGTGATATTACAGAGGCCTGGATGACCTGCTGAGATACAGACAACCTCTAGTGAATACAGCATAATAATAGTCTCCAAAACAACAGACAAGATGGATAATTAGTACCTTAAGGATACTTCACAAAAGCTACACTTTGCTTAAAGTCCCCCTGCAATCCAAATTGCGCTTTTAAAGCACTTTGTTCCTGTGCTTTAATTTTATGGATATCACTATGAAGACGGTTTATCTGGAAAAAAAGACCAAAAGAATACAATTTTGTTCTTGTTTTAAAGTTATATTTCATCCCTACTGAGCAAATATAAACTATCTGTAATACATATATGCACCAACCCCAGGGTTACTTACATTAAAAGTGAAAACCCATCCATTCCACCTAGACTGTGCTTACAAATAAATATTTTTAAACTATTTTAATATTTTTAAACTATTATATATATATATACGTATATATATATATATACGTATATATATATATATATATATATACGTATATATATATATATATATATACGTATATATATATATATACGTATATATATATATATATATATAATATTTAAATGTATTTTATTTTTTATTTTATTTATTATTATTTATATTTTTTATTTTCTGATTATATTTTCTGATTTTTTTTAAATATATTCTTTGATATATATTTTTCTTCTTTATATTGTATCCACTTTCACTTTATTTCATTGAATGCTATTGGCTATTTTTTTTATTTTTTTTATGAAGGACAGTCGTAAAAAATGCATTTCACTACAAGTCGTACTGTGTATAATTCTGAATAGAAAATATAGAAAGAATAGAATAGAAAGAGAAAGATGTAATAGCCTGTGAGGTGCGATATGTTTTTATATCACAAGCAGGAATGGATCAGAATGTGGATCAGAACATTACAGTATGTAATATAAAGAATATAAAGGTGGGTTCTTACTCTACAACACTTGGGTGAAAAAACATAAAATATATGTGGTATACAGTATGGGATGTGTTCTCCATATTTATCTAATTCACCGAGGTGTTAAGTTTGTTTAGGCTGTGTCGTGACATATCCTTAATACTATTGGTTGTTATTCCTCAAACACTCCAACAAGCCCTCAGACACAGAAATAAGTCGACATATGGAATAATATCACGTCTCCGATTGACCGACTACCATCCATATCGGTTGAAACTCGAGCGTGGCGTTCGATCTGAGTAGCAATCCTAAGTGCTGATTATGAACCTACAGTGATTGATGTGCTCAGCAGGGCTTTACACAGCAGTTATAAAACAACATGTCTACTGCAAGACTGCATGCTGATAAACTACCGCCAGTCTCAGTGTGGCTCCTGTGTTTATATGTTGTGTGTGTGCTGGTAAACGGATGTGCTTTCTTGCTTAACATGAGTTTTTCTGCCCGGTCATATTCTATCATCACAGTGGGGGCTGAACCACAGGACAATCTGCCGTACAAAAACGATGGAGTGGTTACTGCGAAGATTCAGGACAAAGCAGAAGCAGGCTGAACGAATAATCGTTTAAAATCCTGATGGCCAGCACGGCCCCGAAAACGAAGACCTTTTCACGAGGGCAATTAACAATTTGGTGTCAGTTAATGGCACTAATAAACTATAGTACAATGGCAGATGTAAGTTTATTTAATTAAGCTGTAAATACTGAATATAAATTATATTAGGGTCTCTGATTTGACAAATCTTTTATTTAATATGAATTTCAATAGGAAATAATGTAGTGCTTGTACCTTCTTGAGTTACGTAAGATAAAATACAAAAAAAAAAAAAAACACTAGATGAGATTTTTATCCTTAGCAATTGCTTCTAAATCATGTAAATAATGCCTTCTTTGCATATTCACAATTCTCTCAATTAAATTTTATTTCTATGGCACTTTCAGTAGTTCAATAGAAATGATCACAGAGCGAGTTGCCAGACATTCAGCTTTAGATTTAAATCCATACTGAACACTCTATTCTAGTCAATCTAGTCAAAATGATCTATTTATTATTGTAGTTTTTCATTATACAACATATAAGCATATTTTGAGGTATATTTTAATGCTTTTCTGCTTCAGATTTATTTTCTTCTATAGGCAGACTATTGTAGGCATTATCATGTCAAGACAATAAGAAAATATGAAGATTAAAAAAAAAGGTGCATTTGGTTTGTTGTAGAACGTATTTAAAAGGTAGTGAGTCATTTTGACTAAATTCAAGATACTTTAACTTGCTAAGATGTCATTTTTTTCAGTGCATGGCAAGAGTATAGGGCTTTACAGTATAACCGAAAATAAATAAATTAATGATTCAGATTGGACTCATGATTAGACCTACAAATCAATACAAAAACAGAAACAGATACATTTGTAAAAGAAAAAGAGTCATTTGAGCAAAAAAAAAAAAAAAATTCTTGAATATACAACTGTACAGAGAAGCTTGCAGATGGTTACGACATTTTATCAAACTTCAAATCCCACTTCAAAAGCCTCACTTGAGCCTTGAGCCTTGAGCCCATGCAGACTTGAGCCTGTGCACCACAAAAAGCTAGGTTTGGTTTTCCTTGTTTTTGTAGGAAAAACGTTAACAATGACTCACAATTGTGATTTTCATACATATCTGTAACACAAGCCGATTAAAAACGCAGAGCCTCCGGAGGAACCAGACTGAAAAGGAAACCAGACAGTGGGATTTTATAAATCAGTACAATACACAGGTCTAAAAGTAAAGACAAACTGTACCGAGTGTGATTAATATCTATGTTCGTTACATGCTTTAGTGTTTGTCTACAATTTCAGTATTACATTGTAAATAAGAGTCCCGGGACGAGCGGACAGACTTTATGATAACAGCAAAAGTTATAAGATGGTGCAAATTTACTACATTACCATGTTAAAAAAAATAATAATAATAAAATAAAATAAAATGACAGAACCTCTACAGTGGGGCTCGAAAGTTTGGGCACCCCAGGTAAAAATTTGTATTAATGTGCATAAAGAAGCCAAGAAAACTTTTTCAGATGCCATTTTTTTTGTTTTCTGTTATTCTGAAAGTGTAAATGATGGAAATAAAATCTAACTTTTTTTTTGACAAATTATAAGAATGTTTAATCTGTATTTTGATGACTTTTGGAGATTTTTCCATCTTTTCTTGGCTTCTTTATGCACATTAATACACATTTTTACCTGGGGTGCCCAAACTTTCAAGCCCCACTGTACAATATGATTAAAAGGTGCTACCTTTGCTTTTTCCTTTAATGTAAGCAACACAGTTAATTTAACAAACCAAGCTATATCTGGGGAGTTTATGAGTTTTAAAGTATTTACTTGCCTTCGTCCATCTAACAAAATGTCAGATTAAAATTCTATTTGGTTAAATTTATACACACAACTTAAAAATCTAACTGTGGAAAGAAAATAATCACGCTTAAATAAATCGGATCAGGGAGCGCAAGAATAAAAAAGCGTACAAATCTCACAACAGGTCTACATTTCTTTTGTGCATTCACACCCATCCTCTGTTTGTTTCTTACTCACATCTACTCATTTTTTTCACACATCCATACAAAGGGAAACGTTCTGAAATTTGATTCATGTTGTCTCTAAATGTTGTGGAGATTTTTTTCTCTTAACTCCGACCTGTCTTTTTTTTTTTTTCCTCTTTCATCCTCTCTCTTTAAGCATCCAGTCACAGTGTGTTTGTCTTAGTCCTGCAGCGGCAGCATTCGTCCTGCATGTCCATCATCCTTTAGTAACCTCAGCCAACCCGTGCACAAACACGGAGGCCTTAACAAACACGCAGATGCACACACAAGTGAAAGAGTGTGCACGCTGACGGTGAAGGATGATGAGCTGTGATTAAACGTGGTGTATCGCTGCATTTGTTCAACCCGAAACGAAATTCTGATTCAGAGGCCATTCCCAAGGCAGACACACACACGAACACACAGATTGCTATGTTCCCACGCGTTCGATTTCTCGACTGCCCTTTGCTTGCACACAGAGCACCTTTAGCACTCTCACGTTAACACTATGATCGGCCGTACCATAGCTCGAGAAGCAGAATATCATCATTCAACCTTAGTTTTTTCTTTAACAACATCAGTTTATTGAAACACGCACACTCTCCATCGTTAGCCTAGTGTTAAAGAAAACCTTCAGGCATTTACACAAACATCTACACTTTCAAGTGCCTTTATTATCGCCAGATATACATTACAGCACAGTGGAATTATTTTCCTAATCCTTATTTTCCTAATATCCTAACCAAGGAGGTTGGGGTTGGAGCGCAGAGGCAGCTATGATACAGCACCCCTGGAGCAGTGAGGGTTAAGGGCCTTGCTCAAGGGCCCAATAGTGGCAGCTTCGCAGTGCTGAGGCTTGAACCCCGATCCTTCAATCAACAACCCCGAGCCTTTTGAACGTCCTTTCGAACAGTGGTGGCTCAAATGGTTATGGATTATTGATCAGAGGTTCAAGGGGTTCAAGCCCCTGCACTGCCAAGCTGCCACTGTTGGGCCCTTGGACAAAGCCCTTAACCCTCTGCTCTGACCCCAAAAAAGAATTTAACTGCAATGTATATGTGACAAAGTAAAGGCTTCTTTTTAAGGTGCTCCTTATTCCCAAATGAACCAATAAGACGCACAATGTAGCTAAGGCGAGCTCTTCATTAGTTTGTGGCTAGTACATGCCTTAATTCATATTTAAGTCAGTATTAATTCAGGTATTATTGCAGGATTATTGATGTACTGTATTGTAATATTTGTAAAAAAAAATGCTTTAGTAAAAAGTGAAGGTCAGACATGTTTTGTCATCTTCTTTTAGGATCGTAAGAGAAATTGCTAGTGGTACAAAGCAGTGATTATGATGGACTTCCATCTCAATATTTCCTGAGCAGCTCTGACAATTTGAAAGGAAAGTGGTACTAAATTTAGCCATGTGACAAATGCGACATTAAGAAAATGCCAAGCAAAAAAAATATTTTTTCTAACATTATGACCTCTGATTTTCTACAAGCTCATGTTCTTAATGTTCATAGACTCAGAAGAAAACTCCAACCTGAAAATCGGATACAGAGGAAGATGATGTTGATGGCAGTATTCGGATAAAAGCTGAAGATTTTGAAGCTTAGAAGTGTACGGATGAGGTTGTGAAAACTGGAATAAAGCGCTGCTGCATCGCTCTTTCAGGTAGAAATTTCATGAAGAATTTGCAATGATGCTCCAATCAGCCGGAAGTCAGATGGCACTGTGGGTAATGTACAGTAGTGACCTCTTTTTTACCCTGCTTTTATTTGCATTTGTCCTGACCTATTGAAGTTTTAGCAATGGTATATTAGCTGAACTTTAGTCCATTGTCACCCCCCCCCCCCCCCCCACTTTTTTTTTTACCAGGCTACATGTACATCTGTTCTTTGCACTGAGCTTATGTACAGAGCTGAAAGAACATCTTTAATTTCAGAAGGATAAACTGTCTTGCTGAGAACCACCCAGCAGGTGAATCTCTCTAATAACATTCCTTACAGCATCCCGAGTTCATTTTCATCAAAACTGACTGATATTCATAAAGATAAGGTTTCGAAAGACCACAGGGAATGTGTACGCCTATCTCAAAGACGTGTATAGCTCATCTTTCTCTATCCTTAAAATGACCGGGAGTTACCTCCTATTGTGTGAGACGATTTAAACCAGCGTGGGTATGAGCAGGCTTGCCCAGTGCAAGTCTATTCACTTCCTCTCGCCTTGAAAGTTTTCCAGTCACCTAACCGTATCCAGGACTACCCCTCCGATTAGAATACAAATGACCACCCCCTTCCAGAGCTCCAGGATTGCCACTATGTCACACCTCCCTCTGTTCACTCACTTCTCTTCCATTATGTGCGAGAGGAGACTGACATGGAGGTAAACATAGTCCCGGGCCTCTGAAATACACGGCAGAGCTCCTGAGGGGAAGGACGTCTAAAACTCCATGTGCACGTTTTTCTAGGAGAACAGGAGGAGACGTGTCCGCCACTGTTTAATTCTGTGGGGAACTTTGAAAACGCAAGCAGCAGGAAGCTCTTTTGACATGACAAGACGAGGCACAGGATATAACCCACCACTAGGGTGAAGGAAAAGTGGTCAAAACAAAGACCGTCTCTTCATCGGGAGATGTAAAGCTTTCAGACGTCTAAACCACAAAGAAATCGGTAATCAGTCATCTTCTGACTGCGACTTCCTCGACGAAGTTGGATAAAAGACGGACACAAATATGCACATAATGAGAAGCGAGATGCTAAAATACATTAAAAGTACACTCTCTTAAAGGTGCATTAGTTAAGATTAGTTAAGACTAGCTAGCAGTTAACTGGGTGAACAATGGAATGATGAATTTGCCCCACCCAGGTAAAAAAGCAGGTTGATGATCTAAGAGTGTTAGTCTGACCTTTGACCTGAATTGGTTTACTAAAATTTAATTTACAGTTGCACTGTAAAGTATCTAGTAGTTTCTAATCACACTATCAGGTGTCACCCAAATGAAAATGGCTTCCTTTTTGAATCGGGTTCTCTGTTTCTTCCTCATATCAACTCAGGGAGTTTTGCATGGTAGGTTTATGGGCATCTCTGGAAAATTGGCCGTAGTGTGTGTGTGTGAATGAAAGTGTGTGTGCCCTGTGATGGGTTGGCACTCCGTCCAGGGTGTATCCTGCCTTGATGCCCGATGACGTCTGAGATAGGCACAGGTCCCCCGTGACCCGTGGTGATAAGCGGTAGAAAATGAATGAATGAATGATAATAATGATTAATGTTAACTGATTAATAATGATTAAATTGCTCATATACACCTTTTTCTTGTTTATAATACAATGTATTTTGTCAATACCGGTATTAGCTGCATGCAAAACTAGCATTTAAAACATTTCTAAGAAGGTAGTTCATCCAAAGTGTCACCTTACCAGGCTCTAACAAACGTTTATATGCATATATGTCTGTCCGGGAGATTCAAAGTCCAACTTCATCCTCACCACTAATAAACGTCTCCTTATCTTGTAAAACATGTGCTTATCTTGTACCAGTGTTACCAAAGATCTTTCTGGCACCAATTTTCCTGATTCCACCATGTTTTCTTATCAAACAGACTGAGATAGACGGAGAGTAAAGAAGCATTGAGGAATGTCTATAAAAAGAATGAAAGGAAGCCCATGTAAACACAGACAAGCAAATCTGGACCAGATTGCAGTTTTCTCAGTCAAAACACAATGTTGAAAACACTGCTGAAATCATTAGTTATTTTCCAGGTTATTTGTGCTAGAAAGAAAAAGAAAATTAGACTATTGCACCATTTTTGTTATGGCATTCCCCAGGTGCCCAGTATGGGTCCTGTCATATTGGCATAGATCTCCATCAAAGGCATCCAACACTCTCTCTGATCAGTGCCTGGGCCCCTGGCAGGTGAGTGAGACCTTTTAAATTTTAAATCTGTCTGACTATCTTTTCTCCGATCAGCCAGCTTTACCTGCTGCTCAAAAATAAGCTTAAATAAATGCTCCAATGATTTCCCAGCTTAATCTCTATCCTCCACATGTGTAGCATGTGAATGCTTACAGTCACTTATGTTGAGACATTACAAAAAAATCCCCTAGCAATTGTATAGATAGATAGATAGATAGATAGATAGATAGATAGATAGATAGATAGATAGATAGATAGATAGATAGATAGATAGATAGATAGATAGACAGATAAAATGTATTTTGAATGGAATTCTTAGCTAATAATTTACACAAAACATATTTAGGAATTCTTCACTTTTAGTTGTATTGATTTCGTAGATGGTTTTAATCCAAATACGCCTGCAACCCAAAGGAACGGTCCACTTATTCTGTTCATTCACTTCATTCTCATTAGCCTCTGCTAATCATTAGCGTGAGTGTCCATTACGATGAAAATGAAATCGATTCAAATGTTGTCATGGTAGAAAGAAATGACAAAAAAAAAAATACTTTATTATTTGGTTGTAACAGCAGAGCTAAAGAAAGTCACAATAAATGATGAAAATAGCACGAGGTAACTTCCTTTGAATCTTTTATATCTCATGACCTTGTCGTATTGCACTACACAGGTATCCATGGCAACCATTCCAAACCAAGGAATGATCCTAGAGACCTTAGATTCCAGCCTACAGTAGGTGTTGGTTTTACTACATTATACAGCTTTAGCAGGAGGGATAGGAGATATGACGATATGACGATATGATATCGAGCTCATGATACACAGCCATGTGCACTGAGTAGATGATCCCGGACACATGTGCAACATGCAGTGCAAAATAAGCAATATCAAAAGAAGTACAAGTCAAACTATAATGAAATAAAACCCCAGTATGAATCAGCAGTCTAAACAAAGATGTAAAAATGATTCTGAGAAGCAGCATCATAAACGTTCCTGAGTTTTGCAGGTAAAGGAAAGGTGTTAGTGCTTTTATAACTGCACCCTATCAAGTAAACGATCTGACATTTACTTGGGTAAATATTTTTTTTTTTTTGTAATTGCTGTCATGTGAGAGCTCCAGGGTTTGGTTTAGAGCTCAAGTTACTGTCTCAGTGCAGTTTCACACGTTCTCTCCATACATGTAGGTTCTCTGTTCTCCATTCTCATAGAGAAAACATGGCAGGAGGAACTAACAACACTAAATTACCCCTGTTGTGTGTGTGTGTGTGTGTGTGTGTGTGTGTGTGTGTGTGTGTGTGTGTGTGTGTGTGTACGTGTGTGTCTGAAACAGCAGGTATTTTCCTGACTCCAGGTGTTTAGTATAAAATACTTAATAAGGTGAGATAATACTAAATGTGAGATGAGCCAAGACAAGACAAGAACATTTACATCATATTTAACAGCATTATCCTGAGCAACTTACATCTTTATCTCATTTTATACAACTAAGCAATTTATGGGTTGGGCCTTCCTCAGGGGCCCAACATTGGTACCTTGGTGGACCTGGGATTCAAACTTACAACCCTCCAATCTGTAGGTTCACACCTTAACCACTAATCATTGATGTCCCACATCCCACTAGATAAAATGTATATTGTCTTACTCTCAAAACACACACACACACACACACACACACACACACACACACACACACACACACACACACACACACACACACACACATCCTACTACCACAACGAACACATTTGATTGACAGAATTAATTGTGTTCCATCACTTAAAACTAACTTAAATCTCAGTAATTCAAACAAAAGCTTTTGGCTATTATAGTTTTTGAAAGAAAATTTGGAAAAAAAACACAAAAAAAAAAACACTTTTTCAACATATTTTTCAACATATTTTTCAAAGCTGTCATATATTCCTGCACACACACACACCACACACACACACACACACACACACACACACACACACACACACACACACACACACACACACACACACACACACAAACACACACACACAGCACATTTTCCACTATTCACTATCCAAAGAAATTCAAATAATTTTATGTCATTTACGATTTTTTTTTTTTTTGTCACACTGAGCCTTTGGTGTAAAGGAGACACAGCAAGACTAATACTAATATTTATTTAATAATTAGATTAACAAGAAATCTGCTGAGAAAACAGAAAAAGTTGTGAGTAATACCATAATAACTATAACTAATAGTTATACAAAATTCTCAGCAAAGATCTATGTAAATGAATGTTGTTATAAGAACAAAGACTGAACAAAGCTAATACAGGAGTTACGTTGCTGGCTACATGAGTTGTAACGTGACTGTGATAAAGCAGTAAAAATTAGTCAAGCTGATTGACATTAGTGGGTTTTACGTGATACTGGATTAAGTGGGAATATTCTAGTCAACACCTTGGCCTTATAGAATAATCCCTCATCGTATCACTATTACCTCCAAACCTTGTGGTTTTTAATCTCGCCTGATGTGGCTGTGATCGATGCGGCTGTGAAACGTGAACGGTCGTAAGGCGAATGATCGTATTATCGGGAATATCTGGCTCGTTGAAAACACGCCTGACTTTCTGACACATCTAAACCTTCTCTCAGTAGTGTTTCTATAGAATATATCTACTTTCATTAGTATTCTTCAGAGCAAACACTGCTCCCCATCTGGCCCCAAAGTGAAAGGTTAGCACAAAAGCAGGCCGGCTTTTCAAAGGTGGTCAACAGAAGAAGAAGAAAAAGCCTGATGTGAACTTCAGAAAGCCTGGCACTATCCACCATACAGTGCATGGATTCAGTTTCTTGACTTTTAAAGTCTGGATTCTGGAGAAAATACAGTTCCTTTCTGGTTTCTGTTTTTTTTTTTTTTTTTTTTTTGTGAAATCTTGATCAGACGGCCGGCTAATGTGAAGAGTCTATGGCGCCGCTGCTCAAGACAATAACATGGAGAAATAAAACACACCGCTGACAGAGATCAGAAAGAACAGAGAGATAAGGACGAGCAGACTCTGATGAGTAAACTACGCTAACTGCATGTAGCTCCTTCACACCGCTCACACGGGAACGCTGTGCTTTCTCCAGACACCCTGTGAATAAAAACGAGGGGTTTTAGAGTGACACGTTCACGGCGCATTTGGTTCCTGCACTTCGATCTTTACCCCCCGTCGAAGCTGTTGCGTCTTGTGTTCAAGAGCCTCTTTTCCCACTCGCTGACGGAGACGAGTAAGGGTTTGGAAAGACTTTAGTGTACTGAGGGAATAATTTACAGTCATGCCACACTTAATTCCCCTCAACGTAGCCTAAAGCACTCAGCTCTCTGTGAGGAAGAAGCTAAATTACTGAGATATTTTGGAGATATGAGAAAACAATAACATGTGAATGCTTGTGTTTATAAACCGCATGCTATCAGTACATCTGCTTTAAAGAGAATTTCTGATTTGCTTCAGAATGTGAATCAAAACGGTTTGTTCACACTGCAAATAATTAGGCAAACAATTAAATAAATAAACCTTAGTTGAGAGGTGTGTTAGGTAAAGTATCCAGAACGAGCAAGCTAATCGGGTGGTGCAACAGAAACGTTTGCCATATCGTTCGGAGGCAGCAAGTTCGAAACCCAATGATGATCGCCACGGCCTTCCGTAGCTAGGAACCCAAGAGAACAAAATTAGTTCTGTTCTCTGGGATGGAGGGAGGGACATTCTCTGTCGTTCGTCCATCAATCACAGTGATTGCGAATGAATGGGTGTAGAAGAGGGAGGATAGCGCTCTTCTAAGAGTGTGTTACGGTCAAAAGATGCAGTCAGTTGGCTTCATGTGCCATGGAGGAAGCTTGCGATATCATTCGCCCACTCCCGATTTCAAGTAGTCAAGTCAAGAAGCTTTGATTGTCATTTCAACCATATATAGCTGACACAGGACATAGTGAAATAAAATAATGTTTCTCCAGGACCATGATGCTACATACAGTAGAACAAAAACAAAGTTAAGGACTTAAAGTAAAAGTGACGTGACATACGGCTAAGTATGGTGACCCATACTCAGAATTCGTTATCTGCGTTTAACCATTTGGGGTTCGTGTCTTGGGCCGGCCACAACTGAGGTGCCCTTGAGCAAGTCACCGACCCCCCCTAACTGCTCCCCGGGCGCTGCAGCATAAATGGCTGCCCACTGCTCCGGGTGTGTGTTCACGGTGTGTGTGTGTGTGTGTGTGTGTGTGTGTGTGTGTTCACCGCGAAACCCCAGAACTTCCCCAAAGTCCTCCTAGCCACATGGTTGGTAGCTGTAGTGTAAAGAGATGTTTGCTTGATTTGAATTAGAGAAGCAAAAATTAGGGGAAAAATCAATCTTTTCTTCCAGAGAGTCCCGGCGGACACGTGGAACCAGGAATGGGACTTTTATTATACTTCAACATAATTGCTCTGTTTTAAACTGTGTAAAAATAAAAACACACCAGGGTTCAATTCAAATACACATCCAGGTTATTTTCTTCATGTATCAAGAAACTGTTCATGTAACTACTGACCTTGGCTACACCGTCACAATTGCAGGAGAACCTGGTTCAGCGAAAACCAATTACTGTTTTAATATCAACGTCACCCATCGTATGAAAAGCGTCAGATATGATGCAATGGAATTAATGAGAAAATAATACAAATGTCAAAGGTTAAGAGAGGCAAGAAAGCAGCCTGCGTTGCTAATCGGACAACTTCACATTGTCAAGGAAAACTAATGAGATACAATCTTTTTCTAATGTGTGCTTTCAAAAGGCAGTCAGACATAAAATATTTCACCTTATTATACAGGACGCTGCCTGAAGTAATGTTCTGACAAGCGAGTTAATAACTAGCATTTCTAGCATTTCTTTTTAAGCAGCCTTAAGAGTAAAAGGAATAAAATCGGATTTTTTCCAAGTGAATTTAAGCAACGTGGATTTCTGGACATACATTCATTTTCTACCGCTTATCCGAACTTCTCGGGTCACGGGGAGCCTGTGCCTATCTCAGGTGTCATTGTGCATCGAGGCAGGATACACCCTGGACGGAGTGCCAACCCATCACAGGGCACACACACACTCTCACTCACACACACCCTCACACACTACGGACAATTTTCCAGAGATGCCAATCAACCTACCATGCATGTCTTTGGACCGGGGGAGGAAACCGGAGTACCCGGAGGAAACCCCCGAGGGATGGGGAGAACATGCAAACTCCACACACACAAGGTGGAGGCGGGAATCGAACCCCCAACCCTGGAGGTGTGATGTGAACATGCTAACCACTAAGCCGATTTCTGGACATGTAACCCTCAAATCTGATTTCAAGAGTTTTTTTTTTTTAAATAAACTAATTTATTATTTAGCTGTTGAACATCATGATATCATTGATTTGTTGCGAGACCTATAACATAGATATAATCATTGAGACAATGAGAGAAGCAATGAAGATATGTTCTTGTTCTTGTCTTTCTTTAAATATATTTAGATACTGAAATCTCTGGTCTGGCTAATTAATGGCTAAACTTTATATAAAGCACAAATACCACCATGCACCCTGGATGAGACACCAGTCCAGCTCAGAACAATTTAGGATATCTTGTCCTCATAAGAGGTGAGAGGAAACCTTGATCCTGTTCTCGGTTTATTGGCTGGTACAGTAGATGTGGTAGATGGTTAAGGCGTTGCACTACTGATCAGAAGGACGTGAGCTCAAATCCCAAGGCCGCCTGAGCTAAGATGCTGCTGCTGGGCCCCTGAGCCCTTAACTCTCAGTAGATCAGCTGTATAAATCAGGTAATTGTAAGTTACTCTAGATGAGGGCATCTGCCAAATGCAGTAAATCTGAACAAAAGCTCAACCTTCTAGAGCATAAGCAGTAAAATTACTGACCACACACACATTCTCAACCAGCTGAGAGCTTGTAAACTGTAGGTCTTCAGCAGTCCATTCAACCCTACACAACCATACTATTTTTATTTATGGCTCTGTTAGAGGAAAAAAAAAAATCAAAGCGTACGATTCAGACAGTTCATGCTAGCTAATTAGCTTTACATTCCTATTCCTAATGCTAGCATTAGCTCTACTTTCTTTCACATCTTTAGTTACAACTGTTGCATGCACGTTACTTCCTATGACACGTCTCATAAGAGGGTGTTAAGATTGAACAAGCAAACCTGCAGTGAAATATAAAATAATAATAATAATAATAAAAGTGATATACTGTAATGCTTCCAGTACAGAGTCCACATAGGGTCAATATCAGGGCGGCTGGTATATTCAGCAGTCACTGGGTTCCTCTGTCTGCTCCACAGCACTGACATTTCTCACCCATGATTCTCGCTCAGCCGTGGAAACAATCCCTGTCTTGCTCTTTATTCAAGACTAGAGCTTATGGGTCTTAATTGTATTACTCTGATCCAAATGGAGTGAGAAAAGTTGAGGAAAAAGCAGGGGAAAAAATGGAATTAAGATTTAATGAAAAGGAGAATAATCCCTGAACACTGGAGGAAATGCTTTAAGAGCGAACATTATGCTAGTCCATACCTAAGAGGATTAAACACTTTTAGGATCGAAAGGACAGAGAGAGAGAGAGAGAGAGAGAGAGAGAGAGAGAGAGAGAGAGAGAGAGAGAGAGAGAGAGAGAGAGAAGGTCAGAAAAATACATTGGGAATCATATACACTATCTGATTAATAATATTTCTATCAGATAAAATGAGTATGGGGATTTTGGGACCAAAGTGAAATAACCTTTGCTACATGTAAAATAATCTGGAGCATCCTGCAACATTTTACACTGTTAACTCAACTGACTGCCGGTTGCTGTGAATGAGCCGAGTGTAGTGACAATCGTGCAGACAAGAAATGACTCTGTCTCTGTGCTCAGTGCTCGCCGAACTGAAGTGTCTCACGCGTGACGGTTAGCTCGCCTCGCTGATCGACTCTCCTGAATATTTATGCCTTATATGCACACTCATTTGAATGAACTACAATCGCTCATGGGCTCAATATAACACACACTGCACTATTAAACACCATGACTTGTTAATTTGTACAAAGACACACAATGTAGCTCCTCCCCTTGCATGGTTTGCAGGCTGCTTTGCTTTGATTGCTAAATTGTAAAACATTAACCGATTTTACGTTAGCTGTTCAATAGCACGATACTCGCCAGGCTAAGTATGAAGGGGTATAAGATGTTGCTAAAGGCATGAGTACAACGGTATCCAAATAAACAGGTTAAACAACGTCATCATCATCGTCGCTGAATTAACACCAGGGTCTGAAAATGGTTGGTCACATTTTTATCAGATGATGTTAACATAGTCTTTTTACTGCCACCTCTGGTAACATATACTATCACATGTGGGATGGCAACTGCACAGTGTGTGATAATTGCCTAAGGGATCATAGGCACACAACTTCCTGTTATTGAATCTCTTCAGAGGACAAAATATCATCAAGGACACCTTCCAGGCTAGTCACCAACTGTTCAACCTCCTTCTATCCAGGAAGAAATACAGGAACATCTGCACCAGAACCACGAGGTTCAGCGCCAGATTTTTGTTCCCCGCAACCATAAACTTACTACACTTCTACACAGCTAGGACCCTGATGTCTCACTTAGACACTTATTACACTATCTGTAATCACATTGCAGTTCTCTTCCACCCTGTACATGTGTTCTGTTACATCCTTTTTTTTAACCAGTAGTAATTGTATTTCAGTCAGGACCACAGTCAAAATAAAGACAATTCTTTTAGACTTATATTTAATTATTTTTTTTTGCAAGCTTGTTAAATTAACATTTGGCGGTAAATTAACATTTCTGTTCTGAATTCCCCATCCTTTTCATGAGCTCCATGAAATCTAGTCAGGGAACAGCAGCAGCTTCTGGGAACAATCTTCCATTTAAAACTGGGAAAGCAGCAACAAAAATCTCCCCATTTAAAACAGAGCCTGTATCAGTGACGACAGAATGACACTGATTAAGTTAAACACAAAGTTTCAAGGAGGAGTTAGGGGAGGAGGTGGGTTGCAGCAATGTAGAGGAAACAGCCAAGCAGACAGACTGAAAATGCATTTAAATAGGGTGCCCTGTTTGAAAGGGTCCAAATTGAGTGCTTATGGATTAAGATCAGCTGAAGGGTTGGGTTAGAAATTTTTGACAATCAGCTGATAGCCGAGCTTGACTATGCGGGATGCCTGAACTGACGCTGAACGCTATATAAAACTCTAGACATAGACATGTTTTAGACATATTGTAGTTTGTCTATACAACTGCCACATATTCCTACTCACATTCTATTCTTGCATATTTTTCCACAATTTGTACTTCTAGTAGATGCTGAAAGGCATTTTGATGCTATGTAATTGTACTCTTCAATAACAATAAAGTTTAAAACCTTGCAGTTTTTTTTTTTTTTTTTTTTTACGATTTCTTTTTTTTATAATTTTCTCTTTATTTGGATCATTCATTGTAGACATTCTACAAAATGTCAACAAATCAGCTACATCCTGTCAGGTGGCCACCATCAACCGCCTAATTCTCAGCAGTGATTGGTTGTTGTCATATATTTTATTTGTTTATAATTATATTTTATGTTGTTGGATTTCCATTAAACATTTCAATCCGATTTTCAATTCAGTTTATTTATATAGCACTTTTGACATTGTCTCAAGGCAGCTTTACAGAAGTACAGAAACAGAATAAAACTCACTCACTCTCACTCATTTTCTACCGCTTATCCGAACTACCTCGGGTCACGGGGAGCCTGTGTCATCTCAGGCGTCATCGGGCATCAAGGCAGGATACACCCTAGACTTAGTGCCAACCCATCACAGGGCACACACACACACTCTAATTCACTCACACACTCACACACTACGGACAATTTTCCAGAGATGCCAATCAACCTACCATGCATGTCTTTGGACCGGGGGAGGAAACCGGAGTACCCGGAGGAAACCACAGAATAAAACTTTTAAGTTTAAAGTTTCAAATTTAGGTTAGTATTTATCTATAACATTTATCCCTAATGAACAAGTCTGAGGTGACGGTTGTGAGGAAAATCTCCCTGAGATAATATGAGGAAGAAACCTTGAGAGGAACCATGCTCAGAACCTCATCCTCATTTGGGTGACACTGGACAATAGATGGTGTAATATCAATTTGTAGTCAAGGAAAATTAAGCAACCAAAGCTCATGAGGAACTAATGTTTTAGCACGATTCCCCAGTTCACCAAAGAAACAACACTAATTCCTTCCTCCAAATTCTTCAAATGTTCAATGATGAAGATGACCATGAAGATGTCTAAAGCAACAGTGGTTCAAAAAGTTATTTCCTATTATCTCTTATCTTGTAGAACTCAATCTCTCATCAGCACTGTTGGATTCCTATGAAAGCAAATAAACCGTTGCTTTGTTTTGAGGTAATTTATATAGAAGCAATATGGATCTTTCATTTCTAAAACGTTTCAAATACTCTAACTTGATCTTGATTCATTAGCATCCTAAACCACGTTTCAAACTTTAAACAGTGAAGGCCAGGTGGAGAAAAGCCCTGAGAGACCTTTGTCTTTCTGCAGACATGAAAGGTGATGGCGTAGAAGGCTGCTGCTTATTGAATATGTCTGTGAATCTCAAGGTCACCTCTAGCCTTTAAGTCTAAGAGCAATTACCTACGGACCCTGAAAAGCAAAGAAGAACATGGTGAAACGGACAGCAGTAAGGAGCAGTGAGGAAGAAGAGCAAAGAAAGAGACGCATTAGTATAATGGCTTAAACAGTGGGTCGAAGGAGCCAAAAAAAGCTCATAGAAATGAGGCCATAAATAAAAAAAGGACGGGTGAGTGAAAAGTGTGAAGAATCACATCTCGGCTGATCGCTGACTGACTCGATAATTGTTTGCGCCACTGAAAACGCTCTCATTGTGCAGAAGGCCATTGTAGCGCCATTGTGCGCCTTTTGGACACATGAGACAGCTAAAGGATTGAACCCTAAGATTAATGTCCTTCCTTGTGTCCACTACACACTCCATAAAAACCTCCCCTTCACTTAATCGCACTGTTTAACGCTTTTTCTCTTCTCCATGGTGTTTAGTAAAAGATTCAGTGTCATTATCAAAGCCGGTCTGAATCCCTACAACCAAAGCAAGTTCATTAGAGTTACAAAATTCTGAACTAAATCAATTTATTGCATGCATTTCTTTTTTGAATCATTTATTAAATCGTTTAATGAATCAGTCTAACGAATTCAATTATCGAGTAATGATTCACATGAAATCTCTTCTCATAATCTCAGCCAATAAACAACATTAACCACTTGTTTCCTCTCAAAAAGCGTTTGCTGTAGTCCTTTGAATGTGATGAAGTTGCTGCTTTGGAAAAGTTTTTAACACCGCAGCCAATTGTGTTCCTTTGCTCTCTCCTAGCGATGTTCATTTTGCTCTCCTGACTCAATCATTTAGTGAGTAGAGCCAAACGCACAAGTCGCCCGTTCTGTCTGTGCCAAGAACTGGACCGTTTCCTCGATTGCTCTCCAGAGATTCTCGTTCCTCTTGGCCTGTTTTGATTCTTCTCAAACTAATGCAGCCGGGAAAAAAAAGAAATCGAGTCATTTGAAAGTACTCAGCAGCAATCCTGAATAGTATCGATGACGGCGTTTACTCTGATAGATACGCAGTTGGGGTTTGGTCTATAAAACAGCTCATTTCGTTAGACTTTAAGCCCTGAAAATGCACTGCAATTTCAACAACTTCCCATTCCGTTAACCCTGTTTCCAGTACGTTGGCTTTGAGATGAAATAAAAATGATAATAGAAATAGAATAACATTATCGACTTATAGGATCTTTATAATCAGTATAAACAAATGATTTATTTCTTAAGAAAAACTACAAATTCGTAAAGCCTTGAGTGTCTCCTTTTAATATAAGTTATACACATCACTCTATTCATATTTCTTTGAATCAGTTCTCAAAGCTCCCGAGATCACGGATCAGTTTGAAGTCATATTAGTTTGTCGAAATCAACAATCTACAGTCTCATGAATCCATTTACTTTCCCTCCACGTTCTCTCCCATCTTTAGACTTTTTATTTTTATTTTTTTACATATTTGGGGGGATTTTTACACAATCCTGGGTTATCCTGTGTCATGTTTTACACACACACACACACACACACACACACACACACACACACACACACACACACACACACGAAGGAATTTGTTGTGGTTGCCAGAGTACTCCTAAACATAGTGAAAAAATAGAGGAAAAAGAATAAATAAATAAAAATATAAAAATGTCGATTAAAAAGAATATATATATATATATATATATATATATATATATATATATATATATATATATATATATATATAAACAGTATATATAATATACAAAAAGTGTAGTTGGGTTCTTTACAGGTGTGTAGTTGGGTTCTTTACAGGGTTCTTTACAGGTGTGCCGAATAAGTACCGTACTGTATGTACTATTGTGTATACTGTACTGTAAGCATATAAAAATGTAAACAATACTAAATATATTAAAGTAACAAAATAATAATAATAAACCCATCTCATTTCTAAATACGGGCTTAACCTTCTCATTTATGGTGTCAAATAATAAATAAATCACATGACTAGTTTAAATCACAGCTTTTCTCACGAAAGCAGGTATTAGCCTTTTTGTTATCCATCTTCTGCTAATTTTTACATATTTCACTATAGTGCGTATTTCTATAATGTTTGGTGATTTGCTGCTTGACACTACCGAGCCATTTTATCTCATCGTTACATTCATCAAGTCAAGTCAAGTCTAGCCAAGAAGCTTTTTATTGTCATTTCAACCATATATAGCTGTTGCAGTACACAGTGAAATGAGACAACGTTTCTCCAGGATCAGGGTGCTACATAAAACAAAGACAGGGCTAAGGACATGTAAGTAGTCTTAGCCACATAAAGTGCAACTGTGCACCCTGGTGCAAACAGTGCAGGACAAGACAAACAAGACAGTGCAGGACAAAAGACAGTGCAGACATAAAGTTACAAGACAATACAAAAGGTACAAAAAATGCAATACACAAAAGACAATAAACAGTAACAGAAACAGCGCCGACCGACCGGTGTAAATACTGAATGTTCAAACAATATTTCGGGCAGTAACATTAGAATGAACACATTTTCTTAGCAGAAGGTCCTTTGGATAATATATAGAGTTGTGCAAAAAACAGCAAATGACTGAAATATTGTATAGTATGTGCATAATGGCTGAGATATTGTACAATATGTGCAAAAACAGCTGAAAACAGCCAGAGGTTCATCTAGGTGTGTAAACCTTCATCATCATCATCATCATCCTCATCATCATCATCATCATTTGTCACCTCAACACACTTGGAGGAAAGAGCTATTTTCCCTTTTTTGCATACAACAGAATACTTTTCTGTTTGTATTGTTAGAATTTTTAGTATATATATATATAATATATATATAATTTATATATATATAAGAAAGTGATGTGACATACAGCTAAGTGTGATGACTCATACTCAGAATTCGTTCTCTGCATTTAACCCACCAAAGTGAACACACACCCGGAGCAGTGGGCAGCCATTTATGCTGCGGCGCCTGGGGGAGCAGTTGGGGGGGTTCAGTGCCTTGCTCAAGGGCACCTCAGTCATGATATTGCTGGCCCGAGACTCGAACCCACAACCTTAGGGTTAGGAGTCAAACTCTCTAACCATCAGTCCACGACTTCCCATATGACAAAATCTGTCCAATTCTATGTATAAATGTATGAAACGTTATGTTAGCAAACCTAAATACAGTTGTCATATTTTTACCAAAAAGTTTCATGCACCCTGAATATAGTATACATGCTTAGTATATTTATGGCATTCGACAGGCACGTTTATCCAGAGCAGCTTATATTTTTATCGCATTTTATATAACTGAGGGTTAAAGGCCTTGCTCAGGGGTGGCAGCTTGGTAAGCCTGGGATTTTAACTCACAACCTTCCCATCGGTAGACTAACTACATAACCACTACGCTATCACATCCTCCAGGTACAGATTAATATACATTATTATTAATTCATCCATTTATGAATAAAATAGAGATGAAATCTATAATTCGTGGGAAAAGGGGCCTAAAGCTGAAAACGCCACAGAAGGGAAGTGGAGTGGGCTTTAATTTACTGCATGACAAAGCAGTTTCTGTAACTCACACAGCTCATGTACTCACAAGAACAAAAGCAGATTTATTACACACATGGCTGAAAGTCTGTTCTAACACACAGACGAGTCGCAGCTCCTGGGATTGAAGGCAGCGATAAAGACGTAGAGGTGCAGAGTGTAAGTCAAATGATTTCCAATAAATACAACAATACAGACTGCAGTAAAGAATGGTTAAATCTAACTCGGGTATATGTATATGCTCAGCTGTTGTGTTATCTCAGGAGTCTTTCAGGAGTCTGTGTCTTCCAGTACAATCATTGTTTGAGGTGTGACAAAGAAATTAAGTTTATTGTTATTTTTCCCAAATCAAGGTGGATCAAAAAAAAATCTTTATATTACTGCTGCCTCACAGCTCCAGGTTGGATCCTTCAGAGCACAGTGGCAGCTACTGTATGTTACAGAGCCCCTGGAGCAGGAAGGGTTAAGGGCCTTGCTCAAGGGCCCAACAGTGCAGCTTGGCAGTGCTCAAGTTCTCATCTGTGTGGAGTTGCACATGTTCTCCTCATGTCTGTGTAGGCTTTTTCCAGGTTCTCCGGTTGCCTGGATTTGCTACTCTAAGTGTGAAAGCTTAGCAGGTTTGCAGGTCTAGTGTGGAACTAGCTGTATTTTTATGAATAATTGCTTCTTTGTCACTGACATGTTTCCTAAGCAAGAATCCGTCAATATACACTTTTTTTGTATAACGTGGAAGCTTTGCTGCTCAGCTGGAAACATTGCACTGTGATGATCTGTTTGTAATTGCATTAAATCCTGATATCTTTGCCTTTAGGCTCAACATCTCGTACATTAACTGTACTGTTGAGTTTGAATCAGCTTTGCTTATTTTACATATTTTTGGACAAATGAACATTTAATTAAATGAAATAAACAAAACCTAAACAAACAAACAAACAAACAAAACAAATAAATAAATAAATAAATAAGATATTGTGTGTTAATTTTTAATGCATTATGTAATTAAATAAAATATTATTTTAATAAATATATATATATATTATTATTTCTTTTTTTTTTTCTTTTTTCTTTTCCCCTTAGGTGTGGAACAGGGCAATAATTGTTCTAAAAGCTGTAAAATTATGTGGTGTGAAAAATATCCGTACTGTCATCAAAACAAGAGGCTGTCTGTGCGTGTGTACTGTATGTATGTGTGTGTGTGTGTGTGTGTGTGTGTGTGTGTGCTTGTGTGTGTGTGTGTTTTAATAGTTTAATAGTTTTCATAGCCTGTTTAATCTAATTCCAACTTTATACTCGAAGTGATACTACAATGAGCCTAAAAAAAATCTTGCTGTTCCTTTATATTCCAAAATATTTTGATTTGTCAGGGTATTTCACAAGGTGACCTTCAATGTAGTAAAATCCAAACAGATGGTCTGAGTTAGTGGGATGAAACTTGCTAAGTGGTAATATAACACAGATTAACCCCGTGCAGCAAACAATTCACAAGCCTCAAAGCTGACACAACGGTGTAACTTTTCCGCTAGGCTGACGTAACATTCATTCATTCATTCATTCATTCATTTTCTACCGCTTATCCGAACTACCTCAGGTCACGGGGAGCCTGTGGCTATCTCAGGCGTCATCGGGCATCAAGGCAGGATACACCCTGGTCGGAGTGCCAACCCATCACAGGGCACACACACTCTCATTCATTCACACACACACACACACACACACACACACACACACACACACACACACACACACACACACACACACACACACTACAGACAATTTTCCAGAGATTCCAATCAACCTACCATGCATGTCTTTGGACCGGGGGAGGAAACCGGAGTACCCGGAGGAAACCCCCGAGGCACGGGGAGAACATGCAAACTCCACACACACAAGGCGGAGGTGGGAATCGAACCCCCAACCCTGGAGGTGTGAGGCGAACGTGCTAACCACTAAGCCACCGTGCCCCCCGTGCTAACATAACAATTAATAATAAAATGTTACTGGTATTACTTTCCTTCTTTCCAAATCCAATAGCAAAATGAATTACAATTAACAGCATTATATAAAAGTTACACCTAAATCCTAAAAGACATTGCTACAAAATATACAATACACTTGATCTTTCTTGAACGTGAGCACCGTGTCATTGAGTCATTCGGTTTAAGTTTGAAACAACTCACAGGAACTTAAGAACACTTCAGGTATTTACCTTGGCTTGTGATATCCTTGCTTTAAGAGCAGAACTATGAATAAAATTCCAGAGAGCACTTTTCTCTTGTCACAGGGAAAGACACGGTGAACTGTGTTTTGTCCCTGTGGTAATGATGACGGCTTCAGAGTCAAGCGAGCAGGATATTGAAAGCAGAGATCACACAGAGACCTCTCACTGCCACACACACACACACACACACACACACACACACACACACACACACGGAGGATTCAACCACTTCGGGCAGCGTCTAATGAGAACTGTCAGTGGTAAAGTGAAATAAAGATGTTTAGTTCAATTCTGTCACCCTTGTGATCTACTGCTACTGATGGACAGATAGGCCACATGTAGAGGGAGAGATTAATCTTATATACTGCATGTAAAGAAAACATATCATCCGGCCAACAGGAGCTAGTCATATCTCATGGTTTATTACACTGTAAAACATTGTGTAGTTATTTTAAATTCGTAACTATACCCCTGTGGTGTTGAAAGCTTGATTGTGATCGACAGTGACAGTGATGTAGTATTAGAACAGTTGTGAAAGCAGCTGAATGTCAATTTAGATTAATGCACTTATGGTTTCTATAGTAACAGCTTACACAGAAAAACTTTACGTGGCATGCTTGGAAAGAGTCTCCAGTGTCAGAGGTGAAGCTGCATCTTTAGATTTTCCATATTGAGAGCAAAGAGAACGGATGTTTGTAGACACTATACAGTCCTTCCAGACTTTCACTGAGATTTTTAACCCCTTCCACACCGGAGGTGAGGGCAAGAAGTCATAAATCCTTTTCTTAATCATACAAAACCTGAATGTATTTACACATGCAGCATTTCAGAAATACAGGAAGAAGTTCAGGTACAGTATAAGTCTACAAAGACCGCTACCAACTAAACAAAACACAATTCCGACACCGAGCGGCTAAATGAACAGACAGGAAATAATGCGTAAAAATAGCGTTCGCAACAAAACTGACACAAGCAATCGATCACTACACGTTACAAACACAAGCAGATTCTACAGATTCTAATGGTATAATGATAAGCACTCTGTGACCAAAACTCACAGAACCAGAAGCAAAAAACACTTTTCTTTTATTAAATACCAGTTATTTTATTTATATATTGGTTTCTTTATTTTTGCTGTGTTCCCTTTTCCCTTTCTCTGACCTTCTGACAGTCTAAGTAGCTTAATTATTCACATACACCATGTAGTTTTTGAGATATACTCATTCATTCATTCATTCATTCATTCATTTTCTACCACTTATCCGAACTTCTCGGGTCATGGGGAGCCTGTGCCTATCTCAGGCGTCATCGGGCATCGAGGCAGGAGGCAGGATACACCCTGGACAACCCATCGCAGGGCACACACACTCTCATTCACTCACACACTCACACACTCTCATTCACTCACACACTACGGACAATTTTCAAGAGATGCCAATCAACCTACCATGCATGTCTTTGGACCGGGGAGGAAACCGGAGTACCCGGAGGAAACCCCCGAGGCACGGGGAGAACATGCAAACTCCACACACACAAGGCGGAGGCGGGAATCGAACCCCAACCCTGGAGGTGTGAGGCGAACGTGCTAACCGCTAAGCCACCGTGTCCCCCTGAGATATACTCATTAAAAAAAAAGAAAATGTAGTTCTCAAGCAAGAAGCTCAAAAATAGGCATAATTCTTCTTCCTCTTCTTCTTCTTCTTCTTCTTCTTCTTCTTCTTCTTCTTCTTCTTCTTATCATTATTTTTTTATTTTTTTATGGCTGTAGCTAAAAATGTTGACTTTTTTTTATAATGCACTAATTTATTACTTTCAGAAAACTACTTGAAAGGATGAAACTGCAAGCACATTGTTCTTCTTTTTCACTCCTGGCAGTGGCTGAATGCGAGTTGTGATGATTTCACACGATGCATCTTGGACCAAATCTATGGAAAACATTGCAAGCTCTTTCAAATATCACAGAGTTAGCTTGATTTTCTGTGCAAAATCACAAACTCCTTGAGGGACTGACTATATTATTATAATACAATTATTACTCAATAATTATTAACCTCAGTTATTTCATGGGCATTTCACATTGAACACACATCCCTTGCTCAGCCTATACACTATATTGTTCAGGTGAAATCAGCTTGGCTTGTTTTTTCTAAAAATGAAATTAATATAATGAACAAAACTGAAAAAAAAAAGAAGAATGCTGGCAAACATGTTTAAACTTAGATAAAAAGTTTAAAAGTGTAAACAATGGCAAAATGCTGTGGGCATCATGACTGTATCTGACTGTAGAAAGGTCATTATTCATAATAACACTCTCCGGTGTTTATAACAGTTTATAATCACACCCTCCGGTGTCACCCAAATGAGGATGAGGTTCTCTTTTGAGTCCTCTTAAGGTTTCTTCCTCTTCCAGCTAAGGGAGTTTTTCCTCACCACAGTCACCTCAGACATGTTCATTAAGGATAAATACAAACGCATTTAAATATAAGTCTAATATTAATCTTGAAGTTTTGGCTAATATTAAACCATTTTGCACTATACTAACACCATTGTTGATTATTTTCCACATGATCTGAAATGTTTTATGTCTTACTTCAAGTAATTCTTCAACCCAATTGGTCAGAAGGTGACTGACGTTCTATAACCGGTTTCTATACTAATGCGTTTGTTTTTAATATGTTACTGTATCCATAGCAACAACTCATACACATTTGTACAGGGTGAACATGCCTTGTAATCTAAATCTAATAACAAATATGGAAAGAAAAGTTGTGGTGTATAAAAAAAATACACACATATATGTTGATAAGGTGAATCTTTGTTTAACTCTTTATACCATAGAATCTCTGTCCATTTTTCTATTCAGCATTGAATGTCTTAATCTTGTCTCACTCCACAGTGGTGCTCAATATAAAGCTCAGATAAACGTAGACACTCAGGGCTTTGTAGTTTTTTATAAGTATTTCTTTCTGACCTAACCTACAGTACTAGGGGCAATAAATTCATAGACGGTTATAAAATATTTAATCACTAAAATTCTGCGTCCCGATAGAGTTAAAAACACACTTTTCTCTCACACTGAAAGCCAACAATGTCCTGATTGATTTTAAATCAGATTTTAAATTGTGGTAATAAAATAATAATTTTTTTTTAAACTGACTGCTAATATATGATAAGTTTTCAAGACCGTAAACAACTAGCTTAGAGGAACTAGCTTGCATTGTGGGCATTCTATAATATTATATAATAACATGCGTGAAATGTGATGTTCATTAATAAATAAAATAATGTGGCTGCATGAGGTCTAATCCTGAAAGCAGACATTGTGAACTCTAACCCTGGTTCTTATGGTTGCCTGAGGATTTTCACAGCTAATTGTAGTTGGGGATTAACTGAGGTCCTGACTGAGAGGCCAGATGGGGAGAGTGGGAAAGAAAATAATGCACAGCATTCAGAAGAATTCCAATGGAAGCTGGAATGACTACAGGGAGCAGAGAGCAGGCTGCTGAAAAATCTCCACTATACTACAAGGCTTCAGCTTGGCCCGATTTACTTGTGAAATGAAGTCATTACCACTGCACACTGGGCTGAGTTACACACGCTGTGCAAATCTTTGTACAAATCTTTGTGCACCACTCGAACGTACGGTACGCTTTATACCTACAATCTCTATCAACTTGAGCAAAAGAGCAAAGAACAAAGTCATCCATCAAAGCATCTTCTCTATTAAAAAAACAAACCAAAAAAAAAAAAACACATAAACCAACACAGTAACCCATGGGGTGTGCATTTGAAGACGTTATTTTCTTTCTTTGAATGGTGTTAATCTTGTATAATTCACGTCAGCCTCGGTTTTGCCCTCCGGAGGCTGTGTCTGATGATCTCAGTGGAGTTAACGTTTATTGACAGTTTGTGAATATGTGCTCTGGAAATATATCAGTTCTGTAGGGTGCTGTGTATACTAACTGATATCCCTATCTCGGTCTTTCACAGTTATGCTCCGATAAGCTTTAAATGTCGGTATAAATGCTAAATTCTTGCATGGTTCTTAAATAAACATGCCGGTAATCATTTGCTCCTCTTGTCCCTTTGTGCACAGTGGGGTTATAAAGGTTTAGAAATGGCATCATTTACTTCTTAAACTTTTTTGACAACAGTGTGTTTTGTTCCTATACAAGAACCTTATCTATGTATCGTACGTTTTTAGTTACAGAATAACTAACACATTAAACTTTAGTCCATACACACGACAAGGTTAAAATATTTCCATTGATGTATATTAAAGAATGGTGAATAATATGAAACCTCACCAGACTGTAAAGGTGCCGGTGGATCAGTAGGAAGGTGAGCAGGTGTGTGAGCATTTATCTGAGGGTTTAAGCGCTCACATTAGTGCTGCTCTGTGAATACTATTGCATCGTACTATCTCTCATGCACAGTTTGCACACATACAGTACGTGGTAGCCTAGTGGTTAAGCTGTTGGCCTACTAATTGTAAGTTGGGAGCTACCACAGTTGGGCTCCTGAGCAAGGTCCTTAATGCTCAGTTGTGTAAAAACATGTAAATTGCTGTGGATAAAGGTGTATTCTAGATGCTGTAAATGTAATAATTTCATTGCTTATACTTACATTAATTGAAATATTTGTCTTGAATGACTAGAATAGAGTTATGGTAATGTGCCTGTTGCAAAACTCCAGCACTGTGGGTTTGGTTCTCAGTTCAGGTGTGTTTGATTTTATTCAGTGACATATCCAACCCCAAACACCCCACTCCATTTATTAATGTAAAACATTTAAACCAGTTCGGCTCAAGCCCAGCCATTTTTCGGGTCATGATTGAGGACAATGTCCCATCCAGAGACAAGCTGTTTTGTGTTGAGGTTTTGTTCAATCCGAAAATACCCTCTGGGCATCAGCATTAGAATGTGGAAGCACTAAAAACAAGACTACTTGTTCTGAGCAGGTGTTGTCAGTGAACCGGGGCCCCCCGGCACCATCTCAGGGCCCCCAGTTTGAGAACCACTGGCCTAGACTACTTGTTCTGAGCAGGTGTTGTCAGTGAACAGGCTGTAAAACTGTTAGCTAAGATACAGACACTCATAAAAAAACTGATGCTGATTATCTGGGCCTCTAACAGCAGTCACAATGTCATTGTTTGTGTCAAACAAGTTGTGAATCTGTTGTAACATTACAACAGGAGATCCTGACTTACTCTGTGCTCAAAGTGATGCTCGTAGCTCCAGTGGTTTTCTCTGTGGGTGAACGAGGATGATGCTGAACAATTCCAGGATTTGCTTTTTTTTTCTTGGTTGTTGCGTTAAATCTTACCCATATACAATAGTGCTATTTTCTGATTGGCTATTGTGTAACCTCTTTTTTTGATTGGTTGATGTGTCAGGCTCGACTAAGTACTCCAGGGGAGACGCGCTTGTTTCCTGCCCGGTATGTCCAGTATCAACAAATAGACAAGTAAAACCAGATGAAACCCTGTACTATTATTCACTCCCCGGTTTGTATGTTTCCACCCTGCCGTACCTGAGAGATGTTGTACGGTCTAATGGCCGGGAGGACAAAAGAGTTCCTCAGTCTTGTAATGAAGCATGACAGAAACAGCAGTCTGCCACTGTACACACTCCTCTGCCAGGTGAATATACTGTGCACAGGGTGACGGGTGTTGTCCAAGATGTAGAACAGTCCTCATCTCCAAAGGTCCTCCTCTCTGCTACTGTCACCAGTGAGTCCAGCTCTGTTGCCGTCCTAACCAGTCTGTCCAGTCGTCACACGTCTCTGTTTTTTTTTTTTTTGCAGCTTCCTCCCCAACACACCACAGCATAGATAAGAACCGACGTGCACGTCTTAAGAAAATAAATCCAGTAAATCTAACGTCTACTGCATCAGTAAGCTTTATAGAATAATTAGAAGATTATGATTGTTTCTTTCTGTGATATATCACACTTTGATCAGTGTTCAGAGGGCGCTCGAGGTCATGCATCAATACTATCCTTTCAGCCTGACAGCTGCACCTTTGAAGTAAAACATGGCCTTTGGCAAACTTGAAATCTATGATTCATTATTTTAGTCTTTCATCCTTAGAAAGCAGAGCAGATTTCTTTTAAAGAGCCTTCATACTATAACTGTGATACGATCAAACAAAGAAACTCATTCAGACTCCAAAGGATGACATACATGATTTATGTACATGAATAAACAACATATATCCAGATCAATATTACGTACAGAATGTGCACACTCTATTATGTTGAATGAAAACTAAGGTTTCTTGACATCTTTATTAACGTTTATGCAACTTTTTATCCAAAATGGTGTACTGAGAATTATTCAGCACTAAACTCATCACATCTCACTGAACTTCCAGTCTTTAGAGTTTTAAATTCCGTTACATTTCCCATATCGGAACTCGGCAACTATTCCAGCTCGATCGTATCGAAAAGCCCATCTAATTGCAGGACGTGGTGAAGGCCGACATGGTGAGGAACCGGAAGATGGCTAAAAAGTCAAACAATGATAACACTAAAATCTCATTTCATGACTCAATGCTATGTTCACAAAACCCTGGAGCAGCCAAGCGTCCTGAGGAGGAGGGAGATGTGAAACATTAGGCAGCACTTAAGTTTGACATCAGACAAAAGGAAAAAGTTTAGAAATGACAGCCAGGGCTAAGGCTAAGGCAAAATCTAAGGTTGTTCATCTGGTTGTTAATGGCTTATTGATTGAGTGGTGCTTGGCTAAAAGCAAAACCGTGGAGAAGTAGGTGCTCGGCTAAGATCAGCTTAGCAGACGGCGGTAAACACAGATGTTCTTTCCAATCCATTATGTAAGGAGTCGATCTATACCAGTCCTTAACTGGCTGAAAGCACTGGTGCAGAGCTGCAGTCCTGAGTACAGCTTGGTAAGAGTTTGATCATTTTAAATGTGTGTTGGAGTCCAGGTTGCAATGTGTATGAATTTAATTAAATGGAACATTTCTTCATTTAAACTAGCAACAGGATGAGCAGTAAGCTTGTGTGTGTGTGTGTGTGTGTGTGTGTGTGTGTGTGTGTGTGTGTGTGTGTGTGTGTGTGTGTGTGTGTGTGTGTGCGTGCGTGCGTGTGTGTGTGTGTGTCTGCGTGTGTGTGTCTTTGTGTCTCTAGGTCTGTCTTTGTCTCTGTCTGTGTGCACATCTGTCATTGTGTAAGTCTATGTGTGTGTCAGTGTTTCTGTTTTCATATGCACACATTTCTTTCTTTCTTTCTTTCTTTCTTTCTTTCTTTCTTTCTTTCTTTCTTTCTTTCTTTCTTTCTTTCTTTCTTTCTTTCTTTCTTTCTTTCTTTCTTTCTTTCTTTCTTTCTTTCTTTCTTTCTTTCTTTCTTTGATCTTCTGTGTCTGCCTGCTTCTTGCACGGTCTGTCTTTGCGTCTGTGCCTGTCTGTCGGTCTTGCTGTCAGACTGCTCCAACCACGTAATCCAGCTGGAGACTCCATATTGTGAGAGAATACACAGACTAAAATCTTTCTCCACTATATAAAAGAGTAGTTTATCTGTCTGTGTGCTCTAATCCTGGAAAAGCACCACACCCCACACACGATGCACTAAGACATTATTAACTGCCGAGTAAGTGGCCATTACATCATCAGGACAGCAGACACAGAGTCGTCCACGATGCCATGCTGATTTAACCCGAATCTCTCACTTAATGGCCAAGCACTGGCACCTTCACGTCCTCCTGATGTATCCTTGGCTTCATTTTACTGAGCATGAACGATTGCTTCGCTCTCTTAAACCACAACTCATTTATAAAACGGCACTGATGTGGACGCGCTTGATAATGAATGCATTTGATGTTGTCGGATTGGCAAATCCAGGTACAGCTCGCCTGCTAATGCAACGTGTAAAATAACTGACTCAATAACTGGGATTCTGAGGACATGAAAACGGGCTGCATACTGTAGCAAGACGTCAGAATTCGGAGGATACGCTCTGATGGACTAAGCATAAACACACACAATGCTAAATGTTTGTATCCAATTTCTGTGGATCAAATAATATCGTCCATTTGTTTCTGATACACTCCGTACGTATGCATACAGTTTATATAGTTAACTATTTGATCCTATCTGTATCTTCTGGTGTGATGGAATATGAAGTCAATATTAAACGCCCGCATCCCAAATATGTTTTGAATAAAGAAAAAGTAAATCAAATATTTTAAAGGATTCTAAGCTGATCTGAATGAGCTTGACAGGGAACATGAGACAAAAGGGAGGGAGTGATTAAGGTTTTGGACTAATGATCGTCATGAATCAAATCCCAGGTACATCAAGCTGCCACTCCTGGGCCCCTGAGCAAAGCCCTTAACCCTCACCTTAAATAGAACTGAATTTCATGCGCAAGAGTCTTTAGAGTTTACACAGCATGGTGCTGATTAACCTGTTCAACTCTGGGTCTATTTTAAAGCCTCTTGATTGAAAATGACAAATTAAAATGAGTATATCTCAAAAACTACAAGATGTATTTAAATAATTCTGGTACTTTTGGCACATGCACCACCACACAAACCCTGCAAAAAACCTCTCTTTGCCAAAGAAAGCCCACCGTTAGGAGGAAACAGCGGCGGTGCAGCACCGTGGCCAGAGTGTCCTGCAGTTTAATACTGTATATCACCAGGTCAGAGAAAGAGAAGATAGAACACAGCAAAAAATAAAAAACATTTGGTGCTTTATGACGAAGTGATTGTTCTCCTCATTACTATTGGAATCTGTAAAATCTGGTTGTGTTTTTAGCGTGTAGTGGCCGATCGCTTGTGTCGGTTTTGTTGTGTGCGCAATATTTAGGTATTTGTTCGGTCTGTTTATTTAGCAGCTTGGTGTTGGAATTGTGTTTTGTTTAGGTGGAAATGGTCTTTGTAGTCGTGTAGCTGAGCTTCGTCCCGTACTTTTGCTATGCTTCATGTGTAAATACATTTTACATACAGATTTTATATGATTAAGAAAAGATTTATAATTCCTGTCCTGCTAGGGATTGAAAAGTTTCTTGGATAGGTTTCAGTAACTTAAATACTGTATGCACAAACTGTGGTGATCAGAAAATACACTCAGAACACACAGTTACAAGGTAATTAAAGGTGCGGTGCACGATGTTTGAAAGCCAATGTTGACATTTGAAATCACCAAAACAAACACGCCTCTAACCCAAATGGGTGTCACCCCTGTTTTGATAGCCCCGCCCCACACATACATACGTAACCCAGGCAACTATTATAGCGGAACCTGCTGGGGCAGCTGGCCGAGGGGATATTTTTTCAATAAATGAACTCAATGAGTAATACTATGGTAATACAATTGTGTTTTGTACTGTGAAAGGGTTATCTCCATTTCATGCGGAAGACATTCAGTTCTCTCCAGCGCTGGAAAGCTGATCCTATATTAACACGGGTCCTACTTCTTGCCTTATCGTAAGCCTTTTTTCGCTTTTCGTGTTTATCCATCATGTCAGTGTGTCAATCGCTTTCAGCTAATGTCACACATGCGTACTGAACGCTCTCTCCGCACATATTGACAAGACACACCCCTTTATGCTCATTGGCTACACGTTTATTTTATTTGTCGGCCCGACTCGGTATTCTGAAGCATTTCTCAAACAACGTGCACCCCACCTTTAATGTGGATGAGCTAAACAACAGTGTTCAATTTCTTTTACTCAACAACAACAATCTGAAATGACAGGACTTCCCATTTTCACCATTAGAAATTTAAATAAGAAAAGAAAAACACTGCATCTGTGGATATTTCCTGTATTTAGTATTAGGCCTTAACAAGGTGCTTGTTATGTACAATGGAGAAGAAACTAATTCGGACAAAGCGGAGGGACTTTAATCCTGTTAAGTTTGTATAAAATAAATTTGCTGAACATCTACAAACAAACGTGCATCAGAGCACAACGGTGAGCGCTGACAGTGATATGAAGCATGTAAATCTGCACAAGCCTGCCACGGCTATGGAAACTGGCATGAGAGGAAATGAACAGACAAGATGTTATCCAGAATCTCTATCCAATAGCAAATTACTTGTGTACACATTTTATCTCCTCTCTATGGTTTGGTAAAGGTGTGTGTGTGTGTGTGTGTGTGTGTGTGTGTGTGTGTGTGTGTGTGTGTGTGTGTGTGTGTGTGTGTTGGTACGAGTGTCTGGGTGAGCTGCCAGGCTAGCTTTCTGGAGGCTGTCATTTGCACAGTGATTACTGAGCAGTGATAGAAGAGGAGGAGGAGGAGGAGGAGGTGGAGGAAGGGGTGGTGGTTCGAGGGGTACACCAATCTGTTCACAACCCTCTGCCAGTGATAAGAGGACAGAGAAATGAATCTCACTACACTGACATCCATGTTGTTCTTGCACATCAGTTATGCCAAGAGATTTTACAATTACAAAACAACACAAAACAGGAGAGTATAATGAAACAAGAGCACCCGAGAAGTCATAAAGCAATCATCTCGCATCTTTTTAACCCTTTCCTAAGGGTCACAGATAATGCAGATAATATATAATCTACTTGTTTTTTAAATTTTCTGACTAATAAGAAAGACAAGAATAAGAAAAACCTGAGAGGATTTTTACCTGGTTTAGTCTTTTCTCCTCCTAGGACTTATAAACCAGTATTAGAGAGAGCCACATGTCTGAAATTAAATTTAATGATCACTAGAGTTAAAGATTTGACTCGTATATCTTCAAAAGAATACAGGGTGGCCTTATTAAACAGTCTGACTAAATGGGTATATTATAAATCCTCCTGTTTTTAATTAGAAAACAAACAGCACAAACAATTTAGAAACCAGGAGGATTTAGTAATAAACCTGATTTCCAGAGCATACTGTGAGCATTTCAGTTCTGTATTAAAGGTCTGTGTTTTATATATATTGTGTGTAAAACAAAGTAAATGGCTCATTCAGTTGTCGAGGAAACGAACATTTCTTCATAGGCAAACTCTGTCAAAGCAAACACAGCTGAGGTCCTGAGACTTAATGTGACTTAAGGAGGCAGTAAGAAGTAAAGCACTACAGGGTGCGCGTTCATGCGACTACCTCAATGTTGATTTATTTTCATATAACAGTTATCATTTATTAAACAACACCACATACTTTAGAAAAATATGCAAGTTAGTTGTTCTATCTTTTATTTCATTACTTTGTCGTTGTCCCATGAACGTGGAATAAAACAGACCCAGATGCAGGATAGCAAAATAAACAGGCTTTAATAACAAAAGAAACACGAAACATTAACACAAACTCAAGACAGGACGACAGAACAAAACCACCAGAGACAGCAGTAGATTCCGCATCGCACAAGGCAACGCGGCATAGCTAAATAGACACTGATAATGACAATGGGAAACAAGTGTGTGGAGACGGGAGGAGCAGACGAAGGCGGGTCAGACACGTGACAGCAGCAACAACAATAACAAATGGCCGAAAGTTCGGGCTGATCCCTGACAGTCGTGAAGACAAAAAAAAATTTCAATTATTATCAGGATAGAACATTCTCCTCCATTCTTAAGATTATCCCACGCTGTAAAACGAATTTATTCGATTATCCTGTGGTATAAACACTGTTACTCAAAATTCCAATTATAATGGGTTTATAAAGCGCTTTAAAAAGCACAAATTTGAGATGTATTCCATCAGAGAGACAGAGACAGAGATACACACAGACACAAACACACAGACCCAGACAGTCAGACAAACACACACACAGACAGACAGACAAACACCCACACACACATATATATACACACAGAGAGAGACTTCTGCTTCAGATCTCATGATTGAAAGAGAGAGAGAAAGGTATGAAGAGAACTTTAGCTATCTGTTATAGTCTAAAACAGAACCTGATCTGATGCCTTGCTGTCATCTCAGTCTCACAGGTCAGTGTCTCAGACAGTACTGAACATTCAGTTAAAGTTGGGATTAAAATCTCTGCAGTAAACTGACATCCCATCTGAGGTTAATTCTTGTGGAACGTCCTCGAGACAAGTTCCTGTAACGACTTAACTTAGCAGTTCTAAACCACAGTTCTATCATCAGTGTCTCTTTTTGTTTACTTTTCTTTTTTACGAACAAATCACCACTTTACCTCTCTAAATAAATAAACTCATTCCTTTAAAAACGTTTGATTTTACTCAGTAAATTGACCTCTAAATTGAATAACATCTGGAAGTAATGACAGAGCTTCCTGTTATAACAGGAAATGCATGTAATGTAAAGAATCGACAGATCAGATTGTAGATATGATCAAATAAATGAAGCTATAAAAATATAAACCAATGCATATAATGGCTCATATATGATTCTTCCTCGGCTCCATCCCATGCTCCAGGACCGAACAGCTCTAGCTCTGAGATAATGTATTTTAAAGGTTTGTCCCTGAGATGCTGCTTTTGCCTCCAAAATTCTAAGCGCGCTCTTCTCAGCTAACTTGCAACTTTCTCTCCACAGAGATTAAAATTAATAACAGGACAGATTTCGGCTGCTTTCGTCTAGGCTTTGTGTGATATAAAGAAGCCGTCTGTCACGGCGGGGAAGCAGGAGGAGGCACAATGCAGTGCTCCAGGGACATCAGCGATGGAATGTCCGAATCAAACAGGAGAGCAACCCTGACATGGAAAGGTACAAGGACAGGAACTTTTCCAGTAGATGGATGTACAGTGATAAATCTTTGCACAAGTTTTGGCTCAACTGACCAATTTAAACAGAGAGAGCTGAAGCTGAGCTGAAGTTAAAGTTTAAAAAGTTTATTAAGTCTGTCATTCATATTTATATGCTTCATATTTATAGCATTTAACTATATAACTTTAACTTTATTCAGCGACAAAAGCAAAACAAAACATCGCAGTACAACAGCAGTGACTCGTAAGCAAGCATTAAGTAAATAAGAGACAAATTATCCCAAACTTCTGGTTGTAATTGCAGACAAAAACGGTTCTTTCATGCCTTGACCTCGGGGGAGCGGCGGGGCGAATACTTATCTGCATTCATCTTTTTTCTGTTCTCTTTTTTCCCCCTTTTTTGTTGCTTGATTAACCTTAGTGTCACAATAAATGTTTGCCTTTTTTTTTTTTTTTGTAATTGTAAAACCAACCGAGTTCATTTCAATTGCAGGCAGTCCCACGTTTATAACAGCACTAGAGATTGGACTTTTATTATTATTATTATTATTATTATTATTATTATTATTATTATTATTATTATTATTATTATTATTCTACACTTAATCTATTTTTATCGTACTTTCATGACACATACAGTCGAGAAACGATGTCACTATGTCACACGTCTATGGTTGTGTATATTAATAAATGTTTATTCTATGAAAATGTCTTATTCCGCATGCACCGATTCAAACAACTCCACTGTTACTCTTAATAAAAGCATTTGATGTACTGTATGTCCTTCATGTACTACCAGTTTACATGTAGACACTGGGTTAATGTATATACCATAAAAGTGATAATAGTCCACAGGTGAATTCCTGAAAGATTTTTATCCACAGACCTCCGTAGGTACTACAACACAACTACTGTACTCTATGCAATGCCCCATGTAGTGAGCATAATTAGTGAAAAGGAAACCATCTGTTATTTGAACAGGTGAATTATTCATGCAGGATGTCAGGTTGAGGAGGTCAGATGTTCGTACAGATTTCCATTAAATAAAAGTGAAATATTATACCATGTATATTTACAAAATAAAAGAAATGAACAAAAACCCGGAAACTATTCGCTGGTAATAAACATATTTTGCCTTGAAATTTCGCTTTGCTTTTGTGACACAGTGTAGCACCTTCTCTAATAATATTTAAACAAGAAAAAAATTGTAAAGTATTTTTTTCTTTTCATTTTTTTCAGAAACAACATTTCAATAATATACCGAATTACACCAGTGAGTCTCTTACTGTAATGTCTAATGGTTTGAGACGCTTCGATATCAAACTCCGTTACGTTGTATGGTTTGATCATGAGGACTTTTGTCTTCAGGTAGAGCACAGCAGTGATGTAGGGCAGAAAAACATTTAGATACTTTATAATGTGTTTTTAATAGATATACGTGGCATATGGCAGACACACTTATCCTGAGCAACTTATATTTATCTCATCTATGCAGCTGAGCAATTGAGGGTTAAGGGCCTAGCTCAGGGGCCCAATAGGGGCAGCTTGGTGGCTCTGGGATTTAAAATCACAACATTCCTATCACTCATCCAACACCTTAACCACTAGGCTACCACAACCCCCCACATACACGTACACAGTGTGTGCTATTATTTCTGGTTAATCTGCTTGACTACAATTGTGCATAATGACTGGGATGCAATGGAATGCAACAGAGGAGCTGAACATGCAGGAGGTTTTAACTTCCTGTGTTTACTTCCATGCGGTCATGAGCAAGCAGTCAGATATTGAAGCTTGTGGGACAAAGAAAAAAACACATTAACATGAGCACACGGCTTTCATTCATTCATCCTTAGTCACTGCCTGGTCAGTGTAAATGTGGTTTAGAATAAAGAGCCAAATTTGGTGGAAAATGTTGTGAGAGAAAAACTGTGGGATTAAATAAACATCCTTGTGCATATCTCAGTGTGAGATCAATTATGAACTCGAGTGATGTAGCTGAGGTAGAAGGACTGTCAGAGACAGAAAATACACATAATGTGTGATTACACACACACACACACACACACACACACACACACACACACACACACACAGTTAAGTTTTGTCCATATCAGGATCTGTTAGTTTTCCGTATTGTATCACCGGGCTTAGTCTACAGTATAACCAGGTTTTGGGGCTGAAATATCATAATGTTTAGCAAAATTCATTATGGCTATCAGCTGACGTTCCCTTTTCTGAAATAAAACTGTTTACCTGTTATTTTCCATATGCACATAATGTCAGAATAAGCGTGTGCTGTAAAAATATCCACACTATAATAGTGAGCACCAATTCCAGCTTGATCAGAGAATAAAGGAACAGCAAGGCTCCTCCATGGGGCACTGTATCACAGTTGTATCACCAGGTGCCTACATTAGCACTTGAAAACACAGACGACAACAAAGCCGAGTGAAGAGAAAAATGTCTGAGTCTTAAAAACAGGACAGGTCAGAACACGGTCTGTGCTCGAGAAGCTTTCTAAGGGTTATGAATGTCGGGTGATGCGAAAAATAAAGAGCTTCATCTATATGTCAATCCTGAGGATGCTGGAGAGAGAGAGAGAGAGAGAGAGAGAGAGAGAGAGAGAGAGAGAGAGAGAGAGAGAGAGAGAGAGAGAGAGAGAGAGAGAGAGAGAGAGAGAGAGAGAGAGAGAGAGAGAGAGAGAGAGAATACACCATCACTCATTCGCTGAGATGAAAGGAGTGCTCAGTGTAGAGAATTAGTTTTGAGACATTTTTCAAGAAATATCATAAAAAACAGGAATGTGCTGTGTGCTGTGTTTCTCTGACCGCACACACACACACACACACACACACACACACACACACACACACACACACACACACACACACACACACACACACACACACACAAGTCTGATATCCAATCATGATTATCAGTGTTACTATCGGATATGCGTCAGATTTCCTGTCAGAAAGTGATAGCTACAACATTAGACTGAGCTTCTAGCCTAAATGCCTATCAGACACTACAGTTATTTGTACTAATAGCCTGCAGATAATCTCTAATATCTTTTTCCCTTCTGCCGTAATATACACACAAGGATCCAGGATAATTATGTTGCAGGCAAAATGAAAAAAAAAAAATCTTCCTTAAGAGCCATTAACTGTATAATAAAAATGCTAATTGTGACGGTTTTAATAGGATAATTGAAAAGTCAGTTGAATAAAATAAACCCAATAAAGACGAGAGGAGCGTTTCATTTAAAATGGGTCATTGTGCACAGTTTATTCAGCCCCATGTTTTTGTTTAAATTACTACACTGAAGATGTGCCAAAGGAAGTGATTTCTGATCCTTGGAACCTCAGAGACCTAAAACCCCATGAGGGTAAAACCGATCCGAAGGTAATTAGTACTCACGCTAAAAGGCTTACATGGAAATTGCGTCAGCATGTGGTTCACCGATGCTTCCTAGAAACCAGACTAACTACCCTGTTACTGCTACCACTCATGAAATTTGTCTTGTCAAGGTTGTTTGCATAACAGTAAACTCTTCCTGTCTATATTTTTATTACATTAAGGTCTTTATGGGTCGATTGGTCTTGAAGTACACACTCATGTCCTTGGGAAGACTCAGAGATGAATCTCATCCTCAGGAAGGTCTCCACTGTCACAGGAAGCTACTGTATGTATACGCATGCGGTACTGCGGTATCGGTCATGCCGGTTATCATCTCATTGTTTTCTAATTATATTCCAATTCAGTTCAGTTCAATTCCATTTTTATTTTGTATAGCACATTTAACAATGGACATTGTCTCAAATCAGCTTAACAGAAGAAATATACGTAATACAAAACATTTACAAAACATTTACTATACAAAGATTATTATTAGACATATATACTGTAAATGTGTTTGTATTTATCCCCAATGAACAAGCCTAGGTTGACTGAGGTGACTATGGCAAGATATTATAGCCAGTTCTGAGGTTATTCAGTTTTGTTTGGACCTCAGTCATGAAGCTGGTTGGTCTTTTGTCTGTCAGAAATTGATTTATTTAGTCAGGTTTATTTAAATCTGTATGCATGGTCAAATATTGACATTTTCAACTACATGTATATTATATGGTCAGGGATTGTGGACAGCTGAATGGCATACTCACCTCTTTAGTACACATAATACATCCCATAATATTGTGCACTATTACATCAGACTTGCACATTTTTTTATGAACAGCTGATATGTTAATCCCTCTCCACTGCTTCTCTCTTTCTACCCATCCCGAGGCATCCAGACATTGTACCAGCTCCGATCGTCTTCCGTGCGATGAAGTTTTTGGACCTCCACTGAGGCGAGGCCGACTCTGTGAGAATCCTGAGACATCTACAGATCTACCAGCTCCAGTTGGACTCTGTGATACTAAAGAGGAGATGTGAACTCTATGTGATCCTTACACCAATACAACATCTGTTAGACTGTATATTTATAATCACACCCCCAGTGTCACCCATATGAGGATGGGTTCCCCCTTGAGTCCGGTTCCTCTCGAGGTTTCTTCCTTTACCATCTAAGGGAGTTTTTCCTTGCCATTGCTGCCTGAGCCACCCCAGACTTGCTCATTGGGGATAAGTACATACACATTGTGAATTATATATATCTAATATTAATCTTGATTTTTTTTATTCTTATATTATTCCTTATGTTTACCTTCTGTTCTATGTTTATGTTCTGTAAAGCTACTTTGAGACAATGTCTATTGTAAAAAGTGCTATACAAATAAACTTATATCGAATACTGATGTTGTGAAGATGGTGAGCCAAATGATGGTGGTGTTGCAACAAAGATAGAAGTGCACAATCGTCTAGAAGGTTTTGTATGCTGTAGTTTTTATATTTCATTTCAACATTGTCTCAAAGCAGCTTTACAACATAAACATGAAATGTGTATGTACATTTATTTATCCCTACTTATCCCTACTAATGAGCAAGCCAGAGCCGACTGTGGTGAGAAAAAAAGCCATTAGATGGAAGAGGAAGAACCAGACTCAAAAGGAAACCTCATCCTCATTTGGGTGACACCAGAGAGTGTGAATATAAATTATTCTAAACACTGGAGAGTGTGAATTACCATAATTTAGTGATTTTAAATGTCCATTTTAGTCTATTCTATACAGTCAATTGGAGTTGTGTAACCAGGAGCTCCTGAGCAACTTGTTTATAAGCTCATCATCTGTATCGATTAAGACGCATCTCTTAACATACAGACTTCAGAAAAAGAGTTATCGTTGCTTATCGGGCTGGAAAAGCTTACAAAATCATCTTGAAAGCGTAAAGGAAATCTTGGAGGAAATTTAAGATTGCTACCCTCCCCAAAAGTAATCAACCAACAAAGATCACTCCAAAAGCAAGGTAACAGTCTGTTGGGTCAAAAATGAACCCAGAGAAACTTCAAAGCAACTAAACCCCTTTTTTACTTTGGCTAATAATAATGTTTGTAAGTCTGTTATCAGGTGAACACTGAACATCCTCGGTGTGCAAGCCAGAGTTGCAAGGAGAAAGCCACTACTCTCCAAAAACAACATTGCTACCCATGAAATTAGCTAAAGATCATGTGTACAAACTAGAGAACTACTGGAAAAATTATTGTGGAGGAATGAAACCAAAATACCGGTCCTGTTCATTATTTATATGGACAGGATTTCTAGGCGCAGTCGGGGGTTGGAGGGAGTCCGGTTTGGGGAACACAGGATTCAATTGTCTGCTTTTTGCAGATGATGTTGTCTTGTTGGCTTCCTCACATCAGGACCTTCAGCATGCACTGGGACGGTTTGCAGCCAAGTGTGAAGCGGCGGGAATGAGAATCAGCACCTCCAATTCCGAGGCCATGGTTCTCAGCCGGAATCAGGTTGGTGGAGAGTTCCTGCCTCAAGTGGAGGAGTTTAAGTATCTTGGGGTCTTGTTCACGAGTGAGGGAAGGATGGAGCGGGAGATCGACAGGCGGATCGGTGTATCTTCTGCAGTGATGCGGTCGATATACCGGTCTGTTGTGGTGAAGAAAGAGCTGAGCCACAAGGCGAAGCTTTCTATTTACCAGTCGATCTACGTTCCTACCCTCACCTATGGTCATGAGCTTTGGGTCATGACTGAAAGGACAAGATCCCGGATACAAGCGGCCGAAATGAGTTTCCTCCGTAGGGTGGCTGGGTGCACCCTTAGAGATAGGGTGAGGAGCTCGGTCACTCGGGAGGAGCTCAGAGTAGAGCCGCTGCTCCTCCACATTGAGAGGAGTCAGCTGAGGTGGCTCTGACATCTGTTCTGGATGCCTCCTGGATGCCTCCCTAAGGAGGTGTTCCGGGCATGTCCAACTGGGAGGAGGCCCCGGGGAAGACCTAGGACACGCTGGAGGGACTATGTCTCTCGGCTGGCCTGGGAACGCCTCGGTATTCCCCCGGAAGAGCTGGAGGAAGTGTCTGGGGAGAAGGAAGTCTGGGTGTCCCTGCTTAGACTGCTGCCCCTGCGACCCGGCCCCGGATAAGCGGTAGAAGATGGATGAATGGATGGATGGATGGATGGATGGATGAAACCAAAATAATTTTTTTTTTAAATGAGAAGCATTGTTTTTGGAGAAAGAAAAATACTGAATTCAACCATAAGAACCTTATACCGTTTGTGAAACATGGTGGTGGTAGTATCATGCTCTGGGCCTGTATTGCTGCATCTGGGCCAGGACAGCTTGCCATCATTGATGGAACAGTGTATTCAGAATTATACCAGTGAATTTAAAAGGAAAACGGAAAAACATCTGTCCATGAACTGCATCTCAAAAAATGGTTCATACACCAAGACAACGAGCACAAGAACCCAAGCCTGTCTACCAAATAATGATTAAAGAGGAACACAGAACAAAGGACACCCACTAAAATCTGAGTGTTGAAGCTCTTCTGTACCGAGGAATGAGATCAAAATCTTACAAGACATTGTGCAGGACTGATCAAAAGTTACCGGACACTTTACATACAGTTATTTCTGCTTACAACAGATACTGAAATCAATTGTTCACATACTTTTGCAAGTCACAAATATGTAATCCTGGATCATATTTCTCAGTAATTCAATGAAAAAGTATAAAATTTTAGGCTATTTTTTTTTTCACTTTTGTTTACTTTTAGGACTTTTTATGCAGAAATGTAGGAATTTCTAAAAGGTTTACAAACTCTGTGGTTAAGGTGTTTGACTACAGATCGGAAGATCATTGGTTCGAATGCCAGGTCCACCAAGTTGCCACTGCAGGGCCCCTGAGCAAGGCCCTTAACCCTCAATTGCTCAGATGTATAAACTGAAATAAAAAAAAAAAAGTAAGTCACTCTGGATAAGAATGTCTGCTAAATACTGTAAATGTAAATGAATGGAACTAAAAGTGACAGTGGGAAAATAAAATGTCCTGCATTTCTCATCTGCTAGTGCAAACACATAAGGAAAACCAATCTCTACTGTAAAATATTCCTTTTCTACACCTCTAGTAAATGTTTTATTACTCCTGTAATGAGTGGTGACTTTACCTTGTCTACCTTCGGTCAGTACAGTTAGAGCAGGTGATGAAGTTTTCCCAGTCACTCTCACACATCTCTGTATGCTCAGTGGTTACACAATAGTTCTATGGGCATTTAAACACCTGATAGAAGTGAAATGTGTAACTCTCTGAGTAATTTATATCTTATAGGCCACATTGCTACAAGACTTATAAATCCTGCTACTTTCCACACACACTGCTGTCTAAGCGCTCCGGTCTCGCAGTAAGAGACTGGACATGCTGTGAGAACATGTCAGTCTGGCGATTAATATGCTGGCTTAAGTGTATTAGAAAGCAGATGATTCAGACACTCTTTTAATCTCTCTCTCTCTCTCTCTCTCTCACACACACACACACACACACACACACACACACACACACACACACACACACACTTGTCTGATTTTATCCATTAGGCATATTAATGCACAGCATGAGGAGGTGGCTCAGTGAAATAAAAATAAAAATAAAAAAACAATTATGAAGAGTAAAGAAAGTTTTTAATATTAAAGGTTTGGGGGACACGGTGGTTTAGTGGTTAGCACGTTCGCCTCACACCTCCAGGGTTGGGGGTTCAATTCCCGCTTCCGGCCTTGTGTGTGTGGAGTTTGCATGTTCTCCCCGTGCGTTGGGGGTTTCCTCTGGGTACTCCGGTTTCCTCCCCTGGTCCAAAGACATGCATGGTAGGTTGATTGGCATCTCTGGAAAAATGTCCATAGTGTGTGAGTGTGTGAGTGAATGAGAGTGTGTGAGTGAATGAGAGTGTGTGTGCCCTGTGATGGGTTGGCACTCCGTCCAGGGTGTATCCTGCCTTGATGCCCGATGACGCCTGAGGCTTCTCGTGACCCGAGAAGTTCAGATAAGCGGTAGAGAATGAATGAATGAAAGGTTTGAATATTTCTTTTTAGGGAGAAAAAAGAAAATCCTAAACATTTTAGCTACATGACAATTCCTTACTTGTTGTTTATGTCATGTTGAAAGAAAGAAAGAAAGAAAGAAAGAAAGAAAGAAAGAAAGAAAGAAAGAAAGAAAGAAAGAAAGAAAGAAAGAAAGAAAGAAAGAAAGAATACTCATGTTAAGTCGTTTTTTCTGGGCTGAATCTCAAACATTGTTCAGTACAATGCCATTATGTTACACCTTATGTAGTTAGCATACGTAGTGAACAGGAAGCATTTGGGGATCGTTTTCATTCTAACTGTCCATCTTGCTTCTCTCACCTCATATATACAATTAAAGGCTTATTCATATTAATGCTGCATGTTGCATTTGTCTCTTGTGTGTGTGCACGGTTGAGTATTATCTGAGTTAGCTTACATGAGTAACAGTAGTAAATACAATACAAATAATGTTTAAAGCTACCTAGTTGGACAGAAAAGATTTAATGGAGTAATGAGTCTGATACTACAGTAGGTTACTGATACAGCTAACTGTGCTGATTACATTAAGCACAAACAAACTCGGTTACCTCCAAGTTAGATGTACTTAATTATATAGTTATACATATTTAATGACAGGTCATACATTAGAGGATAAGATGGAACCATTGTGAATAAAGTTTTGAGAGAGGAACTAAATAAACGTCGGACTACGTGCGCCATAGGACGGGTCTGTAAAATCGTTCGAGACGATAATTTGCTTTTGTTGCTTTACATCATAACTAATTTACATAGACTGGCAAAAACCTCCCACCGTCCTGAACACGTTTTATAGCGGGACCCTCCCTCCTCCGACCTGAACACGTTTTATAGCGGGACCCTCCCTCCTCCGACCTGAACACGTTTTATAAAGGGACCCTCCCTCCCCAGACCTGAACACGTTTTATACAGGGACCCTCCCTTGCCCCAACCTGAACACGTTTTATAGTGAGACCCTGTATCATGAGCAGCTGCATCACTGCCTGGTTTGGGAACTGCACCATTTCGGATCGCAAGACCCTGCAGCGGATAGTGAGGACAGCTGAGAAGATTATCAGCATCTCTCTTCCCTCCATCAAGGACATTTGTAACACATGCAGCATCCACAAAGCCAACAGCATTGTGGATGACCCCACACACCCCTCACACACTCTTCACTCTCCTGCCGGGGAAAAAGGTACCATAGCATTCAGACCCTCACGACCAGACTGTGCAATAGTTTCTTCCTTTAAACCATCAGGCTTCTCAACAAACAGAACTGGACTATACTGGACACACACACACTTACACCCAACTGTGTGAACTACACTAATCACTCACTCACATATGTTTCAATATATTTACATTGCTCTAGTAGAACAATATACTTTATAATATATACAGTATGCACCTGTCGGTGTTATTTCATGCGTTTTGTGTATTTGTATTTGTATTGTCTTTATAATATCTTTATATCATTTTCTGTAGCACCATGGTCCTGGAGAAACGTTGTTTCAGTTCACTGTGTACTGCATCAGATGGTTGAAATGACAATAAAAGCTTCTTGACTCTTGACTTGAAAAAAAAAAACACAAATGATTTTGTCACCTCAAATGTTGCTTTGTGCTCACTGCTGTTTATCAGATTGAGGTTCCTTCCATTTTCTAGTAGTACTTTTCACACAAGGGCCATGTGGAAACCTGTCCTAGGGGACTCAAAGACAAAGGTGGAGGACAAACTGGACGTGGTGGCGACTCATTACATGGCTGCTGACATTTTAGAGATGTATTATAATGCATGTGCTTGGACTGGGTGAGGAAATCCCTGAGGTACAGAGAGAGCATGCAAACATGGAGCATGGAAACTGAACCTCTAACCCTGGAGTTGTAGGTAGGAACCTGCTAACCATTAAGACCTCATGGCCCAAAACTGTGTAAATAAATAAATAAATAAATAAATAAATAAATAAATAAATAAATAAATAAATAAAAATAGCGATGGACTATAATTTTTAACTTTTTAAATTTTAATACTTCAATGTACTCTGACAGCACTAAAATGCTCCTGTGTGTCTGTGTGTGTGTATGTGTGTGTGTGTGTGTGTGTGTGTGTGTGTGTGTGTGTGTGTGTGTGTGTGTGTGTGTGTGTATGTGCTGAATTGCATTACTCCACCAGTCCAGTTAATTGGTGGGTGGCATTCTGGTGGCATTAGGCAAGCAGCAGGTGGGCGAAGAGGCTTCCAACTCTATGACAGCTGATGTAGTCCCATGAAATGGCATTTCCTCAGAAAAGAACGATGTTCCACCAGCTTCCCATAGTGTAAACGCAGGGAAACGTGACCACCCTACTGGCCGCACACATGCCGTGAACCCGTCCTTTCTTTCTCAGCTCTCACCTTGGAGAAACATGCTGTGGCAAGGAACTTGGGTTTGGCATAGCTATCGCCATGGAGAAGGTGACCCTGAGGTCATAGTGGTGCTGAGAGCGAGGCGTGAACTGGAGAAGGAATAAAGCTGGCAGAGCTGCCGGTGCTGTCAACATCGCAAGCTCAGCCAGATCACTCAGGAGAAAGAAAACACAGGGCTGCCAAGCCGAAGAGCAGGGTATGCATCGCACTATAAAGATCAAAATAACTCCAGCACTAAAGGCAGTCTGTAGACAGCTTCAACCATATGAAAAAAACGTATTTTTCATTGCAAAAAAAAAAAATAATAGATGTATGTGAAAGAATTTGGATTTGCATTGCAACATATGGTCCAGAATGAATTGTTTCTACCGATAGTTTATTTTCTGATACTATTATACTACAGTTCCTCCGCACGGCTGGACTAAAGAACCCTTTCAGGTGTTGGATGGAACTTCAGGGGGTTAGCACACCTGAGACGAGCAGTCAGTTATGTAATATTTGAACTCTGTCCGCTAATCGGTGTGTGTGTGTGTGTGTGTGTGTGCGGCATGAAGAAAACCGCCTCGAGCACAGTCAAGCAAAATGCGGAGAATAGTAAGGTTACAATCACAAGGAATATCTGGCAACTGTCGAAAAACTCTCTAAATGCATGCTGTTGGTTTGTTGTAGGCGGAAATGAAGTTTAGGAGAAATACCTCCGCGTGTGAGAGCGCTTCAGCTTGTAAAGCACCGAGACGTCTTGTTCTTGATTTGATTTCCACTTCGTCAAGCGCCTTCTCCAGTCTTTTCTTAATGGGGGACATGCAGTATGATCACATCAGCTAAGTAAACTCCGGCTTACTTTAACAACAACGATGGTGTATCTTCATTCAGCCCGACATCACGTTTATCTCCAACGCCTGTGCTTGTGACCAACTGAAGTATAATTTTCTAGACTTTCTAAACTCAGACACCAAAGTCTACATCAAGAACCCCTTGAGCCTGAAAAGTGCTTTAGTATTTAAAGTTCTTCCAACTTTTCTAGCATCAGTGAATAAATAGCAACAATTATAAGGCTGTAGCTAAGCACAGACAAATTGATTTCCTAGTGATAGCGAACAGTTCAAATCACTTTGCCTAGCACTATATTTATAATATCCTGCATTTTTAATCACGATCGCAGCAGGCCTGAATTAGAGCTCATTAAGCCCTAATCAGACTGGCAGAATTACCAAACCAAAGTACATCTCTATCATTACAGGAACATCTCACTTCCCTGGATGACCTCCGGAGACCCAGAATTATTTCAGCAAGATGAATTGTAAACAAGTGCTTATGGAAAATACTGGTAATTTATAGCAAATGATGTGCTGTGCTGCGTCTGGTGTGTTCCCTGGCTCATGGGTAATAAAGAAAAACAGCTTAAGAGCTGCTTATATTGCGATGTCAGTCTGATGAACAGCAAAACAACAACAACAACAACAACAACAGAGAATCTGGGGAATGATCAAGGAAAAAAAATACTAAAAAGTGCTTAAGATTTAATTAAAAGATCTCTTAGTCTTGGAGTTTCTTCAAGCTTCCTTATCCCTCATAGCTCAACAATCACCTAAACACTGATCGGTGAAAATGTCACGTTGACACGTTGTGAATTCTGTGCATGACACAGTGCAGTACCTTTTGTCTATAGATTATAGACAGCAATAAAAAGCAACAGCTCTATAGTGTAAAACAATCGGGTTTTAGATCAAATGTTATGACAACGTACACCTTAAATGGTAAAAAATAAAAAAAGTGCTCAATGTAAGCAAAGAGAGAAGAAGGACCTGCAGGTTGGTCAGTTTTAAAACTAGAGCTGTTGCCTGGATGGACACGATGTGCTCTCTCTCTCTCTCTCTCTCTCTCTCTCTCTCTCTCTCTCTCTCTCTCTCTCTCTCTCTCTCTCTCTCTTTCTCTCTGTCTCTCTCCCTCTTTCACAGACACACAAAATTGTTACATGATTGCAGTATGGTGTTGAAGCGAGCACTGGAACACACAAAGCACCACAGGCTATCAAATATCTATAATGTGAAAACATGGTAATAACTGGCAGGTTACACAGACGGGAAACTGAACTTCTGTGGCTTAACAGCAGAGGGACAATTGGTCCTGTGTGGACAGGATATTGGAACATCCATACTGTCGAGGATGCATGGGAGAACACGCAAATAAGCATTATCTAGGAGATATGTATCAGTTTAATAGCATTTGTTATAAAAAAAATATATCTCTCTTTGATCTAGGACAAAAGTGCATAGAAATACCTTCTGGCCAATCGTAATCAAGAATTCGACGGCACGGTGTTAAAATAATTATGAACTCTGAGAGGGTGAGAATTAAACCAGAAGCTAAACTGCTCAATCCCCAAAAGCCTCCTACACATCACTGCACTGCACTACACTAACAGCACTAGCACTTCCTTGCTCTAATAGAAGCTGGCCTTCAGCAGTGTGTGCTAATGAGAAGAGATAAATGTGTAGGCACAGGCCAGGACCTTCCACTCCGACACACCAGACACAGAGTGTCAATTATGAATGTGGACAGCTCGAGGCATGTCGTTGGAGGAAAATCCGGTAGCTTGTTCCGTACATATCCGGCGGGACAGATACGCCTGAAGGTGGGTGGATAGTTCATAGTGTCACCTTTCTATTCTTTTCCCTTTTTACTGTTAGAAATATACCAGAGCTGTCAATGAAATCAAATTTTCCTTGGGTGAGACAGGGACAGAGCGTCCGTAGCCCAGCTAGAATAATCAGACTAGGTCTTTACAGCCTTCAGGGGTTACAATTAATACTCATTTATTAAAACCAACATAGATAAAGTTTAGCTACAGAAAACTGACATATGAATCGCAAGGGTTTGGACAGTAGAGGTGGGATATGATAGCCTAGTGGTTAAGATGTTGGACTACCAATCGGAAGGTTGTGAGCTTGAATCCTATGTCCACCAAGCTGCCACTGTTGGGTCCCTGAGCAAGGCCCTTAACCCTCAATTGCTCAGTTGTATAAAATATGAGATAAAATGTAAGTCGCTCTGGATAAGGGAGTCTACTAAATGCTGTAAATGTAATGTAATGTAATGTAGAGGCATAAGGCCCTGGATTGTTTAGAGGCTCAGGGTTCAAGCTTCAGCACTGCCAAGCTGCCACTGTTGGGGGCCTTGAACAAGGCCATTAACCCTCTCTGCCCCAGTGGTGCTGTATCATAGCTAACCCTGCAGTCTGACCCCAACCTCCAAAGTTGGGATATGTAAAGGAAGAATTTCACCGTGCTGTATATGTGACAAAATAATGTATATGTGACAAAATAAAGGCTTCTATATTCTATAACCACATAAGAAGCTGCTTAAGATAAGTCAAGTCTCAGTAAGCTAAAATACATAAATTGTAGCTGGATGATGACATTAGTATGAAATTGGCATATGTGAGGTTAATCATTATGCGATACTCACTCATGGTGTCTTAACAGTAACTAATTATAACAACATTTACTAAATGAATGGCTAAGAATCATTTATGCATTTTTGGAATTTATGATGTATACCGCAAACATTTTCAAATTTAAACTATAAAAAAGAATTCTAAAAGGTATAAACAATAATAGGAAACATTTAGCCAGTTTAATAGGAAGACATGTGCGCATGCACGTTCATGCAATTATCCAATCAGCCGAATAACGTTGGGCAGCGGAGGCTCAACAGTAAAGACTCTGTGTTAATCATCAGAAGGTCAGGATTGAAGCCCCAGCACTGCCAAGCTGCCACGTCTGGGCCCTTGAGCAAGGCCCTTAACCCTCTCTGACAAGTTCCTAACAAGAGATGTGAAGAAAAGAATTGAACTTTGCTGTGATGTGATGTACACATAAATAAAAGCTCTTTTTATTGAACAGAGAAATTCTTCTTTTCTTCACATATTCCAGCTTGTTAGGAAGTTTGGGTCGGAGTTCAGGGTCAGCTATAGTACACCACCCCTGGAGCAGAGAGGTTTAAGGGCCTTGATCAAAAGCCCAATAGTGGCAGCTTGGCAGTGCTGAGCCTTGAACCCTTGACTTTCTGATCAATAGCCTAGAGCCTTAACCATTTGAACCCAAATAAAGGCTTTTTCCTTTTCTTCTTTTTCTTCAATACATAAATCTTGCAGATTCCTACAGGAGGAATACAGCAGTTTACGCAGAAGGGTGCAAAAAAAACAAATAAAAGATGTGGGATGAACGGAGAATGGGAAGACGGAATAGCTAAAGTAAATCAAATAACCACTCTTTACATCTGTGGTGCGAAGAAAAGCATCGCAGAAGGTATAATATTGTGCACTTTGAACCACAACAGGTTCCACTAGAAAAATGGTTTAAAATAAAGCTTGGTTATTGGATAGAAAGTAAAAAAAAAAAGTTTATTCTTTCCAGATGTCTGCAGATTTTGTACATCTGTAATAGTAACAATGTCCAGATAGAGCTTTGTTTTATTCAGATGGCAAATATATGCGACTGGACAGAGGCTGAACAAATACATATACATCTTGCAACGAATTCATCCTGACACGCATTAAAATGTCAATGCATTCAAATAGCTAGTTTAGCTCTGTGCATTACGCTAGGATTTTTAGCGGAAAACATCGCAGTCTGCATAAGACACACCGATCATGCACGGTGAGCTGAGTCTGACGAGAAAGAGGCCCAGGCAGCATCAGGAGTTAATAAGAGATCAGAAAACGAAATGAAATTCGAAGAGAGAAGAGAATAAAGGTGCGAAATGCACATCTGGTGCGTAGCAATAGAATGCAAAATAGTGAAATGAGATTCATCTCTTTTTGATACTGTGTGCCATGGAGAAACTCTGCCTGCGCATCACCTGGCAATGCTCTCACCAGCTGCTGCCAAACGCTGGAGCGAGAGAACGGGTGAGCGTGTGAGCGTGACACAGCCGAGAATTTTAAAGCTGCTATTAATATGCGGTGCTGTACAGCGTGAATCAGAAAAGCCTGTTATGACGACGTAAATGAAATAGAAAAGAAATCACACCTTTTTTTTTAATAGATGACACATATACATAAACATATACACAAACATATACACACACACACACATCTGCAGCCTTGAGGCTATAATAGATCAAGGAAAATTAGCATCTGAAGCTGCAGCAAAAAAAGAAAAAATGCAAAAAAGCCACACGCTAACTCATGAGCTTCTGATTGTGTGTGTGTGTGTGTGTGTGTGTGTGTGTGTGTGTGTGTGTGTGTGTTTCTGTTGCCATCCTGGACTGCAGCCAGCTCATTTAGATTCTTTGCAATTATCAATAATTAAAGCCAGACTGACTAAACCGAGTCCCAGCCGAGGGAACACGCTAATGCTCGCCCGATGTCTGTAAGGGATCAGACAATGAAAGAAAAAAGGCCTGTTTGACCCTAATTACTACAAAACTTGGATTATAGAGCATTACATTTTGGACATGGGACAGGAGTGTTTGTTTCAGTCCAGATTAGTGTTAGACCATATGATGAACTGCTATCGATATCGTCATTGAATTATCTCACGATTCAGTGGTATTTAACTTAAACATTTATTTAGGTTTGTTTAGTAAAAAGATCCGACTTTTATTCTTTGTTTGTTTTGCTTGTTTCCCAGTTCCCACCCACCAGCTAGTTCTTTCCTGTTCCACAGCCTGTAACAAACAGGCAGGTTGATGCAAGATGAGGATGTGTGCAGGTGCTGCTACAGCGCTGTATTTAAAGGGCAGTCAGACAAATCCAAATTCAAAACCAGAACAGGAAACGAACATAGGCTGTAACAACAAAATGCTAAAAACAAACATTCATTCATTCATTCATTCATTCATTCATTCATTCATTCATTCATTCATTCATTCATTCATTCATTTTCTACCGCTTATCCGAACTACTCGGGTCACAGGGAGCCTGTGCCTATCTCAGGCGTCATCGGGCATCGAGGCAGGATACACCCTGGACGGAGTGCCAACCCATCGCAGGCCACACACACACTGTCATTCACTCACACACTCACACACTATGGACAATTTTCCAGAGATGCCAATCAACCTACCATGCATGTCTTTGGACCGGGGGAGGAAACCGGAGTACCCGGAGGAAACCCCAGAGGCACGGGGGGAACATGCAAACTCCACACACACAAGGCGGAGGCGGGAATCGAACCCCCCAACCCTGGAGGTGTGAGGCTGTGAGGCGAATGTGCTAACCACTAAGCCACCATGCCCCCCCCCCATAACAACAAGTTAACCCCCCCCCACACACACAATACAAATTAATTCAAGCATAGTATTTTAGAAGTTTAAAGTTACTATTTATCTCTAACATTTATCCCGTGTCCAGATGAACAAAACGTATACATGTGACAAACTAGAACGCATGTCACTGTGATTGACATATGAGAGAGAGAGAAAGAGAGAGAGAGAGAGAGAGAGAGAGAGAGAGAGAGAGAGAGAGAGAGAGAGAGAGAGAGAGAGAGAGAGAGAGAGAGTATAACATATCCCTCCCACCCAGACAGCAGGTCCAGTAAGGAGTCCATGCCACAGATGCCTCTGGAATTGTCAGACAATGTGAACAAAATCAATTCGCATTGTCCTCGCTCCTTCCCATTAGTATGAATTTTTCAGGATATCTGGTATGTGCAGGAAGCGCAGCTGTGTGTCCTGTTATGGAGGGTAAAAAAAAAAAGGTGTGAAGAAGACACTAATGCTACGCTACTGTTCCCAATGCGATGAGAAGTGTCAGGGAGCCAGATGTTCTCAGTGCAAAGCTCCGCTGCTCTGAATGTGGCACGGAACGGGGTTTAGGATGGATGAGTACAGATTACAGCTCCTTTTCAATCAGCATGCCACACACACAACACATACACACACAATCACTACACACACAGTGAAGGCTGATTAAACCAATTGTATGCATCATTGGAGCGCTCCGTCTCTCACTGAGCGACAGATGGACTGGAGTGGAAAGGAGGAGTGGAGCAAGAAACGAGACTTCAGGAAAGAGGACGAGAAATAATGGGCAGTGTACGAGAAGCAGCCGGACGCATGAGCCAAAGGACCAGTTCACCGAGCACAGAGCACTCTTCAGCTCACAGCCATGGAGACAGGAGTCCAAAACAACACACACACACACACACACACACACACACACACACACACACACACACACACACACACACACACACACACACACACACAAAATCAAATCATGCATCAAACAGATGCAGCTACGCGTAGTATGGATCAGATCATTCCAGGTTGGAAACATGGAACACAAGCAGGTGTGTGCAGGTGAATGCCACACACACACACACACACACACACACACACACACACACAATAAATCTAGTTGTTTTTACTCCAGCTTCCTGAATGATGTGCCCCCCTGAATTGCGTGTAGTTTTTTTTCAGTTGCTCACGTCCTCCCCGTGTGCCCCCCCCCCCCCCTCCTGTCGAAAACACACCAGTTGGCTTGGCTGCTGAAGAAAGAGATGGAGAAAGAGTTGTGTATCTGGGGCACTAGAGGCCATGCATCACAAGTCTGCCACCAACAAAAGAGCGAGCAGATTGTTTCTTCGGTTTTCCTGGTTTTCTCTCTTTACCTTCGTTTCTTTCTCTCTGTCGCGTATGGAAATGAGTTGTTTAGTCATTTTTTCTCCTCACCACCACACCAAAAAAAAAACATACTATAAATACCATAGCTCACTAATACCATGGTTACTATGATGTGCTTGTCAAAGATGTCACTAATACTAAGTAATGCACTATAAGGCATGTAGGTAAAACTGTCTCGTAAGCCTTTATTAAATTTACGCATGAGGCCGGGTTTTGTAATTTCCTCCGAAAAGCACGACGTGTCGACAGATAGATTGATGGAGTGTGTGAATGTTTGTGTGTGTTGTCAAGTATTCAGGGTGTGTCTCCACCTCGGTCGGGTGTGTTCCTGTTTACACTCTGGATGCACGGTGTCCCTGACCAGGATAAAGCACTTCTTCGAAACAAAACGTACAAACACCATGAATGATGAAGTACAAACTTAAAAGAAAAGAACGTTTTCTATTTCATCCACTGAGCTGATTTTAAAATATCGTTGATTTGAAAATGGCTGCAAAATTACAAAGGAAGTTGCAATGATTATCATAAAAAAATAAAAATAAAAAAAAAACATTAGAAAGCATCCTTAAAAAAAAAAGAAAGATCATTCTTATACGATAATTACACTTTAGTGTCGAATTTCAGCAATGGCAGTGTAACAATAACGGAATAACGGATGTTGAAAGGAAAAGTGCAGGACGACCCACATCAGACTCCCTCTCATCGCTCCTCTGTGTGCCTCCGTCATTCCATCCCTGTGGTATACAGCGAGTATCAGCGTGCCCTGGGCACCAAGCTGTTTAAAATAACTCTGCCTGAGAGACCATACACACTTTCCATACACACACACACACACACACACACACACACACACACACACACACACACACACACACACACACACACACACACACACACACACACACACTCAAACATACACACACGGCTACAGTGTACATGAGCAGACCATTTCACCTCCTCCCTCAAACACCTGTCATCTCTCTAAACTCTTTCTGCTCATCTGCACTTTCAGTCCAGCTTTTCACTCATGCAACGTCAGATAAAGAAGAACAGACTGAGGATCACAGAGTGTGTGTAATGTGTAAGATTACTGTCATGTTCACATAGACGTCTAAATTGAAATCCAATTATTTTCTCATTGCCTCCCTACTTAAGTGAGCTCATTAAGACACGGGCCTGCTTCAACCTGTTTTCTCCACCCTTCCACTCCATCTCTCTCTCTGTCTCTCTCTCTCTCTTCCCTCATGGTCTCTCAGGGCTAATTAGTACAACATAAATACCCTGCTACACTAATACAGGACAGGAAAACAAACACATGCTCACTGATTTTATTTTTCACTTGAAGTCATCCTTGTGTCTTGTATTGTGTGTTTGTGGAATCCCTGCAACATGGTTTATCGTATTGTTCATTATACCGTACTGTTCCTGTACTTATTTATTATTTCTCTTGTTTATTTTCTGTAATGATTCAACATGGGACAGGAGTGTTTGTTTCAGTCCAGATTAGTGTTAGACCATATGATGAACTGCTATCGATATCGTCATTGAATTATCTCACGATTCAGTGGTATTTAACTTAAACATTTATTTAGGTTTGTTTAGTAAAAAGATACGACTTTTATTCCTTGTTTGTTTTGCTTGTTTCCCAGTTCCCACCCACCAGCTAGTTCTGTAAAGTTGACCTGACTTATGACTTGTCTTCTGACTCTTGACTCAATTCTTGACCCATCACTGGACTTTAAACTTGGCATGTGAATATTGAATTTGAGATCAAATTGAGAATCAGTTTGAGAATTGTCTCGAATTGACTCGTGTTTCTTTGAATCTTGAATAGATTCTCGACAAGACTCTTGACTCAACTCTTCACTCGACACTGAACCTTTAACTTCATACTTAAGACCCGTCCTTGAGAATAGTCTTGCAAAGAACCAAATCTTGACTTAATTCTTAAAACCAATCTTGACTCCTGAATCAACTCCCAACTTGACTCTTAATTTGTCTAGACCATTTACTTGAGACCTTGAGATGACTCTTAAATTAAACCTTGATTCTTGATTCTTGACTTGACTCCCGACTCAACACCTGCCTCAATGAGTCAAGCATCAAGTTTTTACGTGAAAAACATTAGGAAAAACATAGGATTCCTCATAGAATCGTTTAAAGGCTTCGCCTGAATAATAAGCTTGAGAACCCTTTAGTAAGCTACGTGTCACCTTTTATGGATACACAGTGCTCTGTTAATTATACATGCACTAGAACTGTCAACAGATTGCTCTGTTAATTAATTTTAATATTTGCATATTAAATATTATATATATATATATATATATATATATATATATATATATATATATATATATATATAAATATATATATATATATATATATACATATATATATTTAAACATCAAAATGCTGTAACACAATCATACAGAGCATGTGTTCTACCTTTAGTGACTTCAAATGGTTTCTTAAGCCATATGTAGGTTATACGTAGTCATATGTCATGTTATGTTTCACCTATATATTGTTATCGCTATAGATTTCGAGAGAAAGTTGACTAAAGATTGACCGTCATTTCAATCAATAAAACACGCATCCTCTTTCACCACTTTACCTTATTTTATCCACCAAACTGCCTGAGCTTGATATACCTGTCTGCGTCTCGGTGCTTCTGCACGTATCCTGAATGCACAGGGAGTATTTTTGTCGTCAACAGAACGGCTGCGTTTGTGGTTTAGTGATAATTACAATCGGCCCATAGGGGTTCATTAGCGGCTAGCTCAGGCTGTGCATGTTGACAGTGGCGTTAGTCCTGGAAGTGGGAGAACTAACAGTGCAGCAGGCCATGCCATCGACTCCACGGCCTTACAGATGTGTGCTGTCAGTCACGGCCCATCGACAACACGACTCCGCAACTTCAGAATCAATGGCCTTTTAAAGCTCAGGACTGAAACGAAAGCCTGGTCGCATTAAACTCCGTATCGGCCGCGGGATTATAATGACCTTTAAACAATCTTTAAACAATAACGGAAGATGAAATGCTTAGAAACAATTTATTAATGCAGACGTAGTTTATTGTTAACAATGTTGGCTAAGTTGCTTAGCTAGTTTTTGGTGCAGGTTCTGACATGATCGAACTTTAAACTTTCTGTATGGAGATGTTCAAATCAAATCAAATCAAATCAAATTTTATTTGTCACATACACATACATACAGCGTGCGACATGCAGTGAAATGCTTTTTGCAACTGTCCGGTATATAAGCATAAATAAAGGGAATGCAATTTAGGATAAAAAAAATAAACCAAAACCAAAAGGAGATAGATAAATGAAAAAGTATAAACTTTATAAAAAACTATATAAAAAAAAAAACATATAAAATATGAAAATATAAGTGGAGAAATAATGTATATACATTTGCATACATATACATATACATAAATGTGTATGTTTTTTTTTTAAAGATTGTCCTTAAAGTGTCCAGGTGCAGTATGATGTGTAAATAGTGTATATAGTGAATAAAAATAAAGCTCCTCCCATAATTGTTTACTTAATAATTATGGGAGGAGTTTAAAGTGAGGGCCACAACGATAGAATCATTCTAGTTTCTTGAATACATGACAAGCTACAACTTGGTTTGTTTGTTTTATTTGTCTTATTCAAGACAGAAAAAGAGAGGCTGATGGAGAAACTATGTCATACTTCCATCCATCCATCCATCCATCCATCCATCCATCTATCCATCCATCCATCCATCCATCCATCTATATATCCAGTTTTTTGCACTGTTCATCCTACACAGTCTGAGATGGAAGCTGTTTCCTTTCACAGTGAACTCGAGGCACAAGGCAGGGGACACCCTGGACAAAGTACCAACCAATCACGTGCCACGATCTCACACACATACTCATTTACATACTATGGACTATTTAAAGATGCTAATCAGCATATTCTTTGAACTGGCAGAGGAAAACAGTGTACCTGGAGCCAGACACACTAACCACTAAGCTGTACATTATTGTCAGCATTCATGCAACATGCTCTTATTGTTTACTCATTGTAGTTATATTAGATATTAGTCATGATGGGATTAAAAGCACAAAGGTATATCTGGAAATCTGTTCAAATTGGATGTTAGTTTAATATCCAAATTCGGAGAAGATCTTTTTTTATGGAGAGATTTGTTCTTAATAAATTTGGCACTAGCACCAGGATTTTTTCATTAGTACCTACCAATAGCACAGTCTGTAAATGAATCGACTTCTCTTTTGCTAGGAATTCCGCACATCTGAAACCCACCGTTATCCCACTGCAGAACGATTAATTTTTTCTCCAGACTTTTATCCGTTCCTCCGTTTTTTCCCTCGCACAAAACCCCGGCAAGAAACCTGTGCAGTCAGAGCGTTACTGACAGTTTAATACTGGAGGAAATGAAGGCATTCGCTGACCCTTTATTACTTTACCTCACCCCTGCCTCGCTATTCATTTGGAGCCATTAGCTTCCGCTTTGCTCTCTCTATCTCGCTCTACGTCTCTACAGAATCCGCTGACTAAAGGTGAAATGATGGATGTGCCACGTCGCTTCAAGCTGCTTTACTTCTGCTGCCTCATTGCCCCACTTTCATTCACACATCAGCCTGACACGAATCCTACAAAAACCATAAAATACATTTTAAATGGATCCGTTTGGAGTTCGAGCAATTGTTAAGCAATTAAAGGAATTCCGGTGCACCTTGATTAAGTTTAATCTTAAGGGTTAAAAGTTGATAAACTCCACTGATAAACTTCACCACTTTTTGCACTTGAAGCTGCGACTCAGCTCACCAAATTACTCTCCACAGAGCGCTTGCTTTCTCCACAGGCTGCTTCCCTTCGTGAGCAGGTACTATGCGAGCCAAGCGGCGACATGCGAGTGGTGCTAAAAATAGTGCAGACTTCCTATTGATCAAACGAAGTCATCACAGACTCGTCCTGATGAATGTCCCTGGCGGGAGTTCGTTCTCTACTCGGCACAAAAATAGTCGTCGTTTTGCTTTTCGGGTCTTTTATTCTTGTACATTACGGCGACGTCACAGCAATTTCAAACCTCAATGTATCATAACGTCATGATGATTTCTTAGTTTTTTTCATTTTGAAGGCAACGATCTGCAAAATCCGTCATTCTAATATATTTTTCTCTCACTCACACACACTTAAAGAATTTATCAGATGCCAGATTCTACATTTTATTTCATTTTATGCAACTGAGCATTAAGGGCCTTGCTCAGGGGCCCAGCAGGGGCAGCCTGGTGGACATGGGAATCAAACTCACAACCTTCCGATTGGAAGTCCAGCACCTTATCCATTACCCTAACGCACACACACACACACACACACACACACACAAATGATTTAAGAATAAATGGACAAGTTGCTGTGTTTTCTAAACTGTGTGACTAACTGACCTTGACGTATAAAACTGCTACTAAATAAACACCATGTCATTTAATAGGCATGAACCATTTTTAATGATTAATATAAATCATAAACATAACAAATATTATGTGTTCATTTCCAATAGACATTTGTAGGAGTCATTCTTTTACACTGGCTTTACACTTTATACACCTACTAGATATAGTGCATGTTATGTGTATGTTATTATATTACAGCCTATGTAGTGAGCATATGGTAAATAGGAAGCTGTTTGAAAGTGTGTGTTGGGGGAGGTTTCGGTTCACCGGCGGGTCCGGTTCCAGCCAGTTATATTAGGGTAGGCTGGTACGAATAATAAGTTGGCTATCAGTAGTAGTAGTAGACACTAGTAGGCACTAGTATTGCTTTATAGGCTTAAAAATGATATCGTACATCAAGCTGTAATCGAAGTTAGACATAATATTGGTATTTTCTGTTATTTTTCCCCTTTGGATGTTTGGTCTTGTTTTTTGCATATTACATCAACATTTTTTACTACTTTGCACATTATTCGAGTTATAAACACACACAGTAGAGTACGTATGAATGTTTGATCTGTTTAAGTAAAATACAAAAAACTTATTAATATATACAGTGGATATTCCTTATTCTATTTAAACTAGAGACACTTTTGTTGCTGGACTTCCTCTGTGACTCAAAGCCCTTGTCACACATCAGATGCTTGATCTCTTCCCACTTCCTGTCATCCCATGTGCACTCAAACCCAGTACCCCATCCACCCCCCCTTACATACACATACCGCTCGGCTCTGTATTTTCCACCAGGTATTGGGTAAGTGCTTGGGATTGATCTCATTATAAATCACTGCCGGTAAAGATCTCAGAGTCCGTGCTTTGCGCTAAGCTCAGTACAAAGTGGAATCCAATAAGTAGTTTGTAAGCCTGTGCATTAATTTGAGCTAATGTAGCATGCCATGCTTCTTAATATCGCTCAATCTGGAGGGTCAAAACTGTAACACGGAACGATGTGATGATATCCATTTAAATCTGCTGTGCAAGCTGAAATGCTTGGCTTAGAAGAAAGAGTTTGAATAAGTGTTGTAACAAGGGATGTATCTGAATATGGTTCAAATTGAACAGATAATGTGCAAGAAGAAAGACACCATTCTTTTTTTTTGTTGTTGTTAAGAAATCTCCTCATTTTGTTGTTTTTACTTTCATGGAGGTGTGAGCAAATTCTCAGATATGAAGCTCTCGAGACAGAAGAAGACCTCGCTGTCTGGTGTATTTAGTATATTTATTGAAGACGTGCTGGCGTTTTTACCTCTGGTCTTTTTTCCAGTGTCTCCCATTGTTTCTAGAGGCAAAGATGTACGCTTTATATTTAATACAAACCAAAACACGTGTCTAGTCAAATGTAATCAGTTCCTCTTGTGGTGTCAAAGATCCATAAGTTCATATAAATCATACACATACACACACATATATATAAAATATATATATTTGCAATCACCTTATAAACCGTAAAATTTTGATATCGCCATTTACTTTAAAGTTACAAACATTTGTGTTTCTATCTTCAAAGTAATTGTCGATATCAAACCCATTTCTGCTCTCTGAGATGCTCCAAGTGCTTGTTCATTAGCATCTACAAGTTTAATGTGTTTATTTTCAACCATTCAAATTCTGTGTAAGGTTATCGACAGAGGGAAAAAACACCCGTCCTTCAAACTCCTGACATTTTAGATCTGCTATAAAAAAAAAAATTCATTCGTTTATACGAAACTAGCAGACGAATCGATTTCTGTTTCTCCGGTGCGTTAAACCGAATTCATTCAATGCATGACGTTCAAAAATCAAGAAAAAAATGAAATCAGCCTGCATTTATAATCTACTTCAATCCCTTTAGCAGGCTGAATGAGCTAATTTTCTTAAAGTAACATCACAGAAATTGTTGAGGAATAGAATCTAATGCTCTGTGGTGCTTTAGACTGCTTCCTAAACCCAGCCTCGTCTCCTGTCAGCTCTCTTTCACACTCTGCCCTGACTGATCGTCTCTTTCCTTTGCTACAGCTCGAAGTCATGCAGTACAGCAAACACTGCAGCGTCGTCCTCTGACTATACAGCAGCCGGGTGTGACTCGAATCTTTCCACGAGGAAACCGACTCAAGGCAAAAGTGCAATAGTAGACAAAACGGATGTGATAAAAATCCTGAGAGTCTAACTGGGAAGTATTTTGCGATCTTTAATATTTATAAACAGCAGAGGAAGCAGGAGGGGAAATAATTAATTAGAGTAAGTGTGATGAATTTTAATTAAAACCCAATCGTTTGCTCATTTGCTAAATCTACATGTTTGCTTATAAAAGAACAAAAATGTGGATGCGAAATAAAGTGACAATGAGTTCTCAAGGCTGAACTTGACAAGTGCTTAGACTAAAACGTGGCCTTGTTTTCTTTGATTTTCGAAGTGAATTTGAGGCAAATAATATGTATAAAGCTACAAATACAGAACTATATATTTCATTTTCATCATATTTATCATTCATTCATTCATTCATTCATTCATTTTCTACCGCTTATCCGAGCTTCTCGGGTCACAGGGAGCCTCAGGCGTCATCGGGCATCAAGGCAGGATACACTCTGGACGGAGTGCCAACCCATCGCAGGGCACACACACTCTCATTCACACACTCACACACTATGGACAATTTTCCAGAGATGCCAATCAACCTACCATGCATGTCTTTGGACCGAGGGAGGAAACCGGAGTACCCGGAGGAAACCCCCGAGGCACGGGGAGAACATGCAAACTCCACACACACAAGGTGGACGTGGGAATTGAACCCCCAACCCTGGAGGTATGAGGCCACCGTGCCTCCCATATTTATCATTCAAATAAATTTAATTTATTCAGTCAGCTACAATAAGAGCTTTATCCTGGTTAGGGTCACGGTCGATGTATCCTGGGAACGCTGGACAGAATGACAGACACTCTTTCACATAGCTGACTGCTACTGAGTGTCTGAGATGTGGGAGGAGAGCGGAGAACCTAGAGGAAACACAGCTAGAGATGAGAAGAACATGAGGAACTGGGATGGAAGCAGACACCCTGGAACTGTTAGAAACACAAACTATTGGTCAACATTCGGCTTTACAGCAGGTCCCAAGTTCGACTTGTGAATCACGACCCAGTTCTAGTGCAACCGAACTCACAGCACCTCCTACAGGTAGTTCAATATTTGTACGGCGTTGTCTTAAAGCAGCTAAATAAAGTAGTATCGAAAAAGAAAAAAAATGTTGAAGTATAAAATTAAGTTACTGGTTATTTCTAAACGGTGGTGAGGAAAAACTCCCAGAGATGATATGAAGAAGAAGAAACCTTGAGAGGAACCAGACTCAGAAGTGTACCTCATCCTCATTGGGGTGAAACCAAGAGCTCTTGAGAAACTATTAATTCAGGGTGATTTCTGAGTTCATTACAGACTTGACACTAATTCCTTCCTGCCGAAGTCTTCAAATGTTTACCGATGAAGACCCGAACACAATGCAAACGTAGTCTGGGGTTCAGATCCGTGGTGTGTTTCCTGATCCACATGACAGCTTTTAATGGCTCTCATTCTCTGGTTCAGACTAAAAACCACCAGTGTGAAAGCATCCTAAAACAAAGGAGTGTCAGTTCCCCTTTAAAAGATACAAGTGTCAGTCATTACAGGTTCGTATGCCGATCGGTTCTTCTGCTGTCCTAATGCTGGTGCTGGGCTGCTCTTTTTTTTTGTGTGTGTGTACTTTTTGAGTGGAAAATGGTAGCAGCATGTTCAGATGTTAAAATGTGTAGCTCTGGTGCAAAAACGTGTCAGGTTTCTCACATAGAACTGATGAGTGTTAGACCACTGCCGTAGTGGATTTACCTCGCCAAGGTACTTTCCTCCGAGCGAGACCCAAACACATCTCTTTCACGTCACGCATCCTATCCGTATATGTCTCAGGTGGAGATATACATTATACAGTATGTGTATGACTTAAAAAAGTCATGAAAGTCATGAAAATTGTAGATTCACACTGAAGGCATCAAAACTATGAATTAACACGTGTGGAATTATATACGTACATAACAAAAAAGTGTGAAACAACTGAAAATATGTCATATTCTAGGTTCTTCAAAGTCGCCACCTTTTGCTTTGATTACTGCTTTGCACACTCTTGGCATTCACTTGATGAGCTTCAAGAGGACCTGAAATGGTCTTCCAACAGTCTTGAAGGAGTTCCCAGAGATGCTTAGCACTTGTTGGCCCTTTTGCCTTCACTCTGCTGTCCAGCTCACCCCAAACCATCTCGATTGGGTTCAGGTCCGGTGACTGTGGAGGCCAGGTCATCTGGTGCAGCACCCCATCACTCCCCTTCATGGTCAAATAGCCCTTACACAGCCTGGAGGTGTGTTTGGGGTCATTGTCCTGTTGAAAAGGTGGTGTGTCCAAACTTTTGGAAGGTGTGTCCAAACTTTTGGTCTGTACTGTATACAGTCACATATTATAAATTGCATATTTGTTTGCATATTTATTGAGCTTGCCTTCTAATTTCACGGAATATAAAGACAATTTGTGAGTGAAGGTTTGCTGAGGCTGGTTGCACAACCATGTAAGCTCTATTTCAAGATCCGGGCAGAGACAGATTGTGTCTGTAGGAGTATTTTGGGATACACCAGTTGATGATTTTGTTTTTTTTTCCATTATAAGACTAGAAATAATCAAGACGATACCCACACATTCACATTCCAAACCACACACACACACACACACACACACACACACACACACACACACACACACACACACACACACACACACACAAACATGTTTGCTTCCTCTCATTGCCTGACAGCTCCTAGGAAACCTTTGTGTCTTTGTTTATACACCTCACTAGCCATTTCAGGGGGACTGGGGATGGATGTGACTGGGGTGAGGGAACTCCAGACTCCAGACACAATGATGTGGAAATCATACTGGATGGATAAAGACAGAGAGGGATGGAGTGATTAGTCAGTTCACTAGTGACCTTTCAGCATCACTGTACTCTTCTTTCGAAACAGCGGTGTTTAGTTGACTGCTACAAATATAACGCACTAGATCGTTCGTCAGCTGATTAGCTGTTAGCTATCATACCGAGCTGTTTTCTTGCTTTGTCTGTTACAAATAGTTGTGCTTTAATTTGCCTGACACCTCAGTGTTAAGAACCTAGACTGGTTTGTATGTATATACTTATATAAATTGTGTATTAATATTATAAATTCAGTAACAATTGTTTAAACACACCCTGTCCAACTGTCTACAAATTTGGAAAATGTCATGTATAAATTTTGACAATACGGAAGAGATGGAGCTCAAGTGAATGTAGTTGTCTCCTGTCTTTCTCACAAACACTCTTCCCTAACACACACACACACACACACACACACACACACACACACACACACACACACACACACACACACACACACACACACACACTCCCTGCCAGCTTGTACTGTGTATCACAACAGGCATTTCCATGTGTAGTTGTTAACGGATGTGCCAGACATCGCTCGACACGACCCCAGTCACTCCAGCAGGGCTACGACCTCACCGAGCTCGGCAGGAAATCCGCTCGGTAATACGCACTGTAATTTGCTCGGTGGGCCGGGGAGTAATGAGCGACATAAAACTCACACATGACCCGTCTCTCAAGCAGCATTTGCCATTACGGAGCTCATTTGGTGTCGTTTTAAACCAAGTAGATCGGTAAAACTGTACCAACACAAACACTGTCATATTATTAGATTGTTTATTAGCCTGACTTTAGCCTGACTTGATTGCAAGTGAATATTCAGTGTTGTAGGAAATCACAAAACTCGAATTTTGGTCCGAAAAAAAAACACCATTTCTTCATCTTTTCTCTAGAAGTTTTTTGGGCTAGAATTCACTTATTAATCATTCTTATTTAGTCATAATTAAAAAATAGTCATCTCCTTTAGATGAGAACACAAAATAAGCTCATATACAGTATAGAATCCTCAAAGCAGTATTTTTTATTTATTTATTTATTTATTTTCAATCCAAGCCAATTTGTTTCTACGTATTAGGACTTTTCTGTCTGAGAGACTTTAGCCATGGACAGAATCTTTTAAATGAAAGAAGCTCCAAAGTGTGACGTTGCTCCATAACAACTACAGCGTGGTTTGGGACATCGTGTTGAGTAAACCAGTGACTGCTACACTTTACTGCTCCTCTGCTGGTAGCCAATTAACTCCATCTGAAGATATTAAAGTGAGCCATGAACTTTAGCTAGTTAGGAAGTATGTTTTCTAGTGTGAAGCACAGCAAGACGACAGAGACATGATGAAGAGGAGTAGAGGAAGAGTGAAGTGAAGCAGGGAGAGAAAAAAGCAGAGAGACAGAAAGGGCTAAAGCTGAATCATTACAAGGCTTTAAGATATTCTTCATCGTTCTGGCTGCTGTCCCAAAATCTGCCTTAGTGTTATGTCACACACACACACACACACACACACACACACACACACACACACACACACACACACACACACACACACACACACACACACAAAGACACACCCCCACCCACATGGTGAGGCCTAGCGAGAAAATCAAAGGCTGCTAAATGGTGCTTACGGATTGTGTGCAGGATTCTGTGCCAGTAACAAAGACATCAGAGATGGATGAACAGACCGGCTTATCACATGCAAATGCCCCCGCAGCCCACACATACACACTCCACCCACATACACACAACCTCACCTACACACACACACTATCCATATACACTACCCATACACACACACAACTCAACCCCAACCACAGACACACACCCACACCACTCAACCTCACCTACATACCCACATACACCATCCATATACACTACCCATACATACACACACACACACAAACACAACTCAACCACACATATGAACACACACACCATCTATGAACACTATCCATAATACGCACACACATATACACACCACACACATACACACACCCACACAACTCACTCCCCTACCACACATACATAACAGGCATGCACACTTTCCATATACACTACCCTTATACACACACACACACACACACACACAGACACACACCTCAATCCCAACCCCACCCCACATACACACACACCCACACAACTCAACCCTATCACAAATACATACACGCACATAACTCATCCCTACCACACATATGTACACACACCATCCATAAACATTATCCGTACACACACACACATATATACACAGAGCATACATACACACACACCCACACAACTTAACCCCTTTCACACATACATAACACGCACGTGCACCATCCATATACACTACCCATACATACACACACACAACTCGATCCCACCCCCACTCCACATACACACACACCCACACACTATCACAAATACATACACCCACATAACTCATCCCTACCACACATAAGTACACACACACCATCCATATACACTACCCTTACATACACAAACACACAAATCGATCTCACCCCCACACATACATACACACACACCAACCGTATTCACTACCCAGACTCATACACACACACACACACACACACACACACACACACACACACACACACACACACACACACACACACAACCCTACTTTGTGTCATGGCGCTTTGAAGAGGTGAATATAACAGTTTCAAAAGGCATGAATTCCTTCTGGTTATTGTTTGATCAATAATTCTGAAACAGAACAAAGGCTGAGAATTCTAAGGCCGGGTTTGAAAACCCATTAAAAATCGGACCAGCTTCAGTACTCGGCACCTGCGCATCATTTCAGCAAATCAACAAGTGTTGCATAATGCATCAGTTCTCAGTGCAGCCAGGAACCTCTGTAACTCTAAAACTACTTCAGCGACCCCGTCAGTACAGATTTATTTCACAAACAAAATCCAACTAAACGCATGAATTAAATTGAGACACACAACAAAACCCTTTTTCCCCACACTTTCCATGCAGAGAACACATTTTTAGTTTATTAAATTGCTGACACCGTTTGAATAAATGCTGTTTAATTTAAGCTACTAACTATAAAATAAAAAAATAAAAAAACGTTGTGAATCTAAACCAGGATTGAAAACAATGATTCTCTCAGGCTTCGCTTAAGAAGCATCTGAAGTATTGAGAAGCATCTGTGTACCAATTTGATTTAGAACTTATACAAATCAACAAATTCAATAACAACAAGCAAAAATGTAAGAATGAAAAATAAAAGAAAAATGATCAAACAAATAAATAAAAAAGAAATGTAAGAATGAAAATAGTTGCTAGTTTATTTCATTAATAATTCGGTTTGCACGCTGTAGCACATAGTGGATCGATAGGAATCAAATGTTTATAAGCAGTTAAAAGTCAACAAATTCTATGCTGTTATAAAGGAATAAAATAAATATATATAAAAAATAAACAACAGTGATTGAAGAGTAGTTATAAAAAACAGCCTATAGGTCGAATAATTAGCTAAATCATACCTAGTTATAGCCCGACATATAACGGCGACTAAAAGCCATACAGCCATAAACATGTACAGATTAAGATGGAGCTAAAGACACACCCCCCCCCCACACACACACACACACAGTGAAATACACACACACACTAAATCTGTTGTACATTGCACTGGGAACTCGGGCCTCACACTAATCTCGCGTGGAGACGGGCCTATTGAAATAGTGTCGGCGTGCTTGCAAACAGGAGAGATGCCTTCACAAACAAGACAATAAAGAATGGAGGCAGTGGAGGAGAGGAAGCAGGGGGCCCTCAGAACAGAGGGAAAGAGAGAGAGAGAGAGAGAGAGAGAGAGAGAGAGAGAGAGAGAGAGAGAGAGAGAGAGAAACTTTTAAGAACAGCCTTAAAGCATTTGGATTAACGGAGGAAAGAGCGAGCGAGTGAAAAGAAAGGAGATGTGCTGAGGAAACAGCAGGCCTCAATCAAACCGTCTTCCGAATCTCATCTCAGAGCAGCTGGAGTCCAGCGTTCAGCTTTTCCTAGTTCCTCGTCTTATTAGTGAATATAGCATCGCCGTACTTCGGTTCGGTGTTCTGAAACGTAAGGAATGTTTTCTCAAATTTTTTTTTTCAACCCACAAAGATCAGCGCTGACTCTTTCTTCCTCTTCTCCGGGCCCCCTGCTTCCGCCTTCTTTTGTGAGCGTCCTGACACTACCTCAATAGCTTCATCTCCACACAGGACTAGCTGGCAACACTGACAGTGTTTCTGAGTGTGAGTGTGTGCGTGTGCATGTGTGTGTGTGTGTGTACACTAGTACAATTCAAATAATGATGCTACTTCCAATACATCATAACTGTATGGATTTAACCATTTTTATCAGTTACTTTCCATTACTCAGGCAGAATAGAGATCGATTTATGGGACATTTCAATCATTCATTCATTCATTTCCTACCGCTTATCCGAACTTCTCGGGTCACTGAGTCTCAGGTGTCATCGGGCATCAAGGCAGGAAACACCCTGGATCGCAGGGCACACACACACTCTCATTCACACACACACACACACACACACACACACACACACACACACACACACACACACAATATTCCAGAGATGCCAATCAACCTACCATGCATGTCTTTGGACCGGGGAGGAAACCGGAGTACCCGGAGGAAACCCCCGAGGCACGGGGAGAACATGCAAACTCCACACACACAAGGCGGAGGCGGGAATCGAACCCCAAACCTGGAGGTGTGAGGCGAACGTGTTAACCACTAAGCCACCGTGCCTCCTCACATTTCAATCAGTCTCATTTAAACAAATGAATTACTATATCATCGCAAATGAGTCAGGACTTTGTTGTCATTCAGTGTGAAACGTGTGTTTTTCCTTCTGTTGGAAAACCGTACTTTTCTATGAAGATATTGCTCCGTAGTAGACTCTGTAAAAACAGCAATATGTAAGAAAAACTAGAAATGCATCAACCCTGAGGTGTCTACCTTCATATGAGCCATTAAGCACTATGTAACGTCACACCTCACGATTCCTCCTCCGGTCTCCCAGAGGGAGCCCTCACTGGAAGACTGAAACTTTCAGTTTACTTCCAACATTTAACATGCACAGTATTGCCAGATAACCCTGAGAGTGATTCATAAGTTTAAATCCTTGTGGTTTAAATGGTTATGTTGAGGATGAAAAGAAGGCGGCCATGACCTTCATACTGTAGTCACCATATCACAACCCACCTGAACACCAGTAGGAGATTTTCTACAAGCATTCTGTGATCAAAGACGATTGATGACAAAGTTCCAGTATGACCACTGGCAGGAGGACGACATAAAGCTACACAAAACTTGCGACAAAGAGTGATTGTTAATTTATGAGCAGGTATTCGTTTAAAATACCGTCTTGTTCATGTGAACGAATAAAGCATTACGAGTCTACACGCCTATCGCCTTGTACAGCGCGTGGCAAAACTACCATGCGTACGAATAGACAAAAAAAAAAAAAGGATTATTACTGTACATCATGAGGACGTGAGCAGAATGCTGTCATTTTACTCTGTTGTTAGAAGGTCTTCAATGTAAAGTCTAACATGGAGAACACATTACTGCGTAATTGTTTAAGCTTATTTATGGAGAGCAGTGGTGGCTCAAGCGGTTAAGGCTCTGTGTTATTGATCAGAGGATTGGAGTTCAAGCTCCAGCACTGCCACGCTACCGCTATTGGGCCCCTGAGCAAGGCCCTTAACCTTCCCTGCTCCTGGGGTGATGTATCATGGCTTTGTTGCATTTCCATTCTCTAACCCAAAACCCCATTTTTCAACAACATAAAATGAATCAGATCAATTTTAAAGAAATATCCTTATTGTCACAAAGTGGCCCATTATCAGTAACTATCATATCATGTCACTCAACATGGCCAGAAAGAAAGAACTAAATACTTTTCATGGTAAGAACTTATGTCACCATGCTGTGAACTAGAACAACACGAAACGATTCTAAACAGAAAAACAAGGACATTTCCAATCGATCTCAAAATTCTTGATCAGTAGTATATTTCTAAAAAGTTACATAAGGTCATCAAACTTATTTTCCCTGTGAAGATTTTTCTGCAGAACAATGTGACTTTGCCTCTGCATCCTGAAACATGACCGTGGGGTCTTTCGGCGTCCCCGAAGCGCAAAGCCAGGGCTGCCACTTAAAGCAAAGTAATACTCTCTGCAATAAGGCACAGTGTGATTTTCCCACCGGTCACAGAGGACTTGAGCTAAGCCCTGCTGAAAGAACGGTGAGAACTAATGAGAGGAACATTATAGAGTCTTCAGTCATTCAGTGACTTCACAATAATAACACCCTTCACACTCACACACACACACACACACACACACACACACACACACACACACACACACGAACGTGCACGATGTCTGTAAGGTAAGTATTAGCCATGAATAAAACATGGAGCACCGTGAGGCGGAAATTGCAGACATACCACAAAGAGGCAGACAAGCCTGAGAAATAGATTATGGGAACAAAAAAAGGAGGAGAAGAAAAAAAAAAGAAGAAGAAGAAGAATCAGTATAAGCTATGTTGTTAATCTGAGGAGGGATTATGTGTTGATACTGCACTAGGGCACGGGAGCAGATCAAACAGCACTGGGATTAACTTCGGCAGAGCCGTGCTGTCGTGTGTTGTGTTTCTGACAGGTGTACTGGTCTATATAAGCGCACACAAATACACACACACACACACACACACACACACACACACACACACACACACACACACACACACACACACACAAAGCCTTGAAAACATCTTTATTGTGGTGTGCTGTCTGAGAGTGAGCAATAAAACCCTGCCTAGCTTGATAAGAGAAAAGGAGATTGTTGGTGCGAAAGAAAGGAAAGAGAATTTTTTTTGCTTTTTCATATGGGCAGGAGGTTTGCTGAAGCCTCTGTGTGTGTGTGTGTGTGTGTGTGTGTGTGTGTGTGTGTGTGTGTGTGTGTGTGTGTGTGTGTGTGTGTGTGTGTGTGTGTGTGGGAAGGGGTGTTAACCTTGCTCTTCCACATGACATGATTATTTGATTATGGTTCCATCGATTACTTTCAGTCGTTGCGCCGAATATCTGACAGTTTTGACCTTTTGATCCAAACAAAACTGTTTAAAAAAAAACACATTTAAACAAATAAAATTATTATTTTGTTTAACGAGGTTTAAATTAGGGTTATTGGGTTGTATACTACTATTTTCCTATATTAATAATTATTTTAAATCAGTGTAAGGTGAGGGTAAAACAGGTTTGTGTGTGTGTCTTGCTGTGTGTGACGACACCCCCCCCCCTACACAAACAGAATACATAAATCCTAATTATAAGAAATCACCATAACATAACAGTCAAATTAAAATCAATAAACCGGCCAGAGATCCAGGGACATTTTCTTCCAAAAATGGATGGATTTATTTTAGTGCGTGTCTGTGCATCACACCTCTGACAGAGAGAGAGAGAGAGAGAGAGAGAGAGAGAGAGAGAGAGAGAGAGAGAGAGAGAGAGAGAGAGAGAGAGAGAGAAAGAGAGAGAGAGAGAGAGTGTGTGTGTGTGTGTGTGTGTGTGTGTGTGTATACATGCATATGAGTAGAGGAGGCAGATCCAAGCATGACACTTCCTACTAATAAATGTGTCTCCACTCTGAAGACAACATTCGATTACAGCTATTGTTCTAGGAATATCGAGTTCAGTGTTGAACATGTGTGTTGTGTGTAGTGTGTGTAGTGTGTGTACTGAATACACAGAATGTATAACATTCCTAAACTACAGCTGATATGATTAACTTATCATGTACTTAAGTAATGACCCACTTGGGGTTGTGCTGTCATTGGAAAAGAAACAGGCAATACTGATGTCCTTACTGTAACTGACTTGACGTTTGTACTTTGTATTTGTTTAGAGTTCAATTTAAAGTCAAATTAAAGCTAGTTCCTGTTATCGCTTGCATTATACCAACTATAAACATCGTTATTACATTTTGGGAAGACTTCACTTCGTCTTAGGAAAACTTCACTTAGTTACAGCTTTACTGTTGACTGGTGTCCTGAGCAAGCCCTGAAACTGGAGACTCCTTCCTCTCTGTTAGCTATTATTACAGGAATTAAAACATATTAGAATGAGTGCATTAATAGACATTTTTGTATGATTTTTTTTTATGCAAATTGGCATAAGTGCATGAGTAATGAGCACAAAATGTAGCACTTGATATACTCATTAATACTGTAAATGAGACCCTTGGACTTAAGTGTCTGTGTTAGCATTGTGCTAAACACTATCAAGATCCTTATAGTTTAATATTCATTCATTTATTTATTTTCTATCGCTTATCCGAACTACCTTGGGTCACGGGAAGCCTGAGCCTATCTCAGGCGTCATCGGGCATCAAGGCAGGATACACCCTGGATGGAATGCCAACCCATCGCAGGGCACACACACACACACTCTCATTCACTCACACACTCACACACTATGAACAATTTTTCCGCGATGCCAATCAACCTACCATGCATGTCTTTGGACCGAGGGAGGAAACAGGAGTACCCGGAGGAAACCCCCGAGGCACGGGGAGAACATGCAAACTCCACACACACAAGGCGGAGGCGGGAATCGAACCCCAACCCTGGAGGTGTGAGGCGAACGTGCTAACCACTAAGCCACCGTGCCCCCATAGTTTAATATGCTCTTGAATTAGTAGAGTGGTAACTTAACGTTACTGGAGACCTGGATAAAGAACAGAAGGTTGAATGTGCTTTTAACAACCTTCATAATTACATTTGCAGTTTGTAGCAGAGGCTTTATAGAAGCACTTAAGTCTTTTGGGAAAGAAAAAGCAACACAATTTCACTTTGAGGGTAACGGTTTAGATGGGAAATGGTATAGTGCAGCTCATCGATGACTGATAATGTTTTACTAGCAAACTATGAGCTAAACCAGCTAAACCAGCTCCAAACCAGCACTAACTTTCATTCGTCAGCAAACTAAATTGAAGTAAAAAAAACCCTTTCAATTACAGACATTGAAAAAGTAACCATACGCGAAACTCCTACAGTACGAGCCTGACTGGATTATCACAGGCTAACCATTACGGCTCCAAATGACGGGAAGATTTTGCTGATTGAGCAGCAGACTTCAAGATGATCCCAAAACACATGAGGTCATGGCATTAACGTCATCCTACGGTCACCACCTCGCTTTTTTACTTCGTTCGTTCGGCTTCGTGTCACAATTCACTTGTAGCGATCACTTCAAAGACAAATTGTCTGTAATAAAGACATGTTCTGAACCCCGAGTGGGCCAAAATATCTCCTTATAACACCTGACAAGTGAACATTTAAGACTACTATGACTATAATTAGACTTATGTTATTTAGCATGGTGAAAGCGAGGTTTAAACACAGGAATCGCATCTACAAGTGACTCAGGATTCAACCAACTGACTGATGATTATCTTTAAATTCAACAGGCTGAGGATCTGCTGAGTGAAAAAAAAAGCATCCATCCTATTCTTTGGTGATCAGAAGCTGGAATCTCAGCAATACCAAATCCATCAATAGCCAGGAGTCCAAGAGAACAAAACTGGCTGTGATTTCAGCATGGAACGGATGACATATGGACAGAAAACTCTCTCTCTCTCTCTCTCTCTCTCTCTCTCTCTCTCTCTTTTGCCGTTCAATCAGAACCCAAGCCAATCATGTCCATCTGTGCGCTCATGCATATTGAACGCTTTCCTCCGTGCGTTATGCCGCTCCATAATGCTGCATGAGCGACAGTTTAAGTTGAAAGGTGAAGCTTCACGTGTCTCACCTTTTAGAATAAATTAGTTAGCTCCAATCCCTATTTCCATTTCAGTTATATTAAAAAAGTGGAAAGAAGAAATGGACAATTTTAAAAAGTATATAGCAGTATATCACAACCAACTCGCCATTAATATGTCTTTCCCTCGTTCATTTTCACTCACACCGCAATACGTCACATTTCCAAAACCAGATGTAGAAAAGAGCAAAAAATGAGTTTTCTAAATTTTAGTATTTGAGGAAATAGCACAAAGAAAAGTCCAGGCCTGGAGCTGTAAAAATTCACAATACCACAAAAATGTATAAAACACCTTCGTCAAGGTTTGTGGAGATTTAATAATAAGAAAGAAGTAATCGGTATATGTTTATTGTTTGAAGCTGAAAATCTTCATCATGCAGTGATGCTTAAAGGGTGTGAGGAGTGGTCAAGGCTCCGGGATCCCACCGTTGGCCCTTGAACTAGGTCCTGAACTCTCTCTGCTCCAGGATTTGTATGACAGTTGCCTCTGTTTTCTGACCCCAGCTGCCAAAAGTGAGAAATGTGAAGAAAAGAATGTCACTGTGCTGTAATGTATGTGCACCAATAATAAAGTCTTCTTCTTCTTCTTCTTCTTCTTCTTCTTTCACACCTTCATACATCTGATAGACTCAATATTCAAGAGGCCAGACTGATATTGTGGGTAATATGTTGCCAAACCGGACTTGGATACAACTGCTTTTTCTGATCAATCTCACACACACAAACACACACACATACACTCACAAACACACAGACACACACACACACACACACACACACACACACACACACACACACACACACACACACACACACACAAACACACACACTTGACTACAGTCCAAAACACTGCATCTGCTTATATTTACAGTTTCCAAAGGATATAAACTGCACACACACTCACACACGCGCTCACACACGCACACACACGCTCACACACACGTACGTACGCACACACACACATGCCTTCTCACATTAACATGTTTTATTCAGAGTAATGAAAGGAAACAACACACAAAGACAAAAGAGAAAAGGAGATACGTGTTGCCACCAATGTAGAATATTAAAGAAGCGGTTTGTAAGTTTTGGAGCCCTCTGCTGCTTGTGAGAGGAAATGCAACAGCAGCAGAAACATTTCTCAGCCTTCTCTGATGAAAATACTTTGAGATAAGCGTATAATAGCAAATAATAATGCAGAATTTAAAAGTATTTGTGTTATGAGTCGATCGTCATAGCTGTAGAATTACTTTTACACATTGCGAATGACACCTCTAATCATTATCATTCAAAAACAAATAAGCTTTCTTTGTGTTTGTGTGTATGTGTGTGTAATACAAGAGCGCTGTGCACTCACAACGTAATAGCTACATGATGATACGTGGCACAAATAGCGGAGGCTCGTGATGGCTCTGATCCTGCGTGTTAAACTAAAACGAAGGTTTCTAACAGCTCCTAATTTTGTACACAAGCCTCCTGCCATTAATTTTAATGAATTCCAAGAAAACCTTCCCCTGTATAAAGGAAACTGATTAGGTGTCTGGCCTTTGACCTTTCAGGACGCGTCCTATTTGACTGCTCTTTTGAGATGGAGGGGGGGGTCTTCGAATTATTTAGCTGAGAATGTCTGAGGAGAGCAAAAATCTGCTGCGATGCCTCAGCTACAGCTCTGACTTAATCTTATAATGCTCGCTCATTTCATCCAAAATAATAATAATAATAATAATAATAATATTAATAATAATAATAATAAAAATAATAAATATTAATAATGTTTGTATTATTATTATTATTATTATTATTATTATTATTATTATTATTATTATTATTATTATTATTATTATTATTATTATTATTATTATTATGCCATATAGTAACATTTTATATTAGTTTAATATAATAAGACTGCAAAATATAAATAAGGAATAAAGCGTGACACGTCATTAGAGGGAAGCAATAAAAATAAAGAGAAATAGAGAAAACAATATAGAAAAATAAATATGAATATATCATTAAAATAAAAAAAAACAAAGGAATTATGATGAAATCATGTGTAGTTAACATAACACATATACAAAAACGGATTTTCAATAGCAGCAAAATATTTATTAATCTGATATCACAGCAATTTGCATTTTTATTTCATTTATTTATTTATTTATTTATTTATTTTGGTATTGTGTTGGTTAATTTTATTTTTGTTTTAATAAAAGAAGGGCACACCATAACATGGCATGGTTCAAATTCAAACTCAAATTTGCATGTAGTCCCTGTAATTCTGGGGTTTCCTTTGAGTTAAGGTTGACCGGCATCTCTAAATTGTCTATAGAGTGTGTGAGATTGTGCCCTGTGATACATTGGTACCCTGTCCAGGTTGTCCCAAACCTTGTGCCTTGAGTCCCCTGGAACAGATATGAGGTTCCTCGTGACCCTGTGTAGGATAAGGGCTAGAGCAAATGGAAGCATGGTTTGTAGTTACATTTTGTGTAGGGTCCACAAGAAAGACGTTCCCGTGCTCACTTCTACAATTTTTTCCCTTACCATCCTTTCTCTTTTTTTTTCTCTTGAAGTTAATAAGGCAAACCATGCAGCTTGTCCTGAAACCTTATCAATAACAATACCGGTTTTAAATATGCTCATGTGGAGAGCTGTGATTTAACCTGAAAACCTACTAAAGTAACCATAAAGCATTATGATTTAAATTACAGCTGGATTTCAGCTTTCCTTTGAATCATAATCACAATATAGGCTTTGGGATAGTGATTACAGTGAAGGTTCTTGATATGAGTGAGCAATATTGCAAGAAATAACATGACATAGTTTTCATGGTAAGGGATATGTGTTTTTTTAATACATGTCCAACAACAGAGCGGTGCCAATTTTTGAAACCCAAATGAAACCCATAGTAACAAGTTAGGACGTGTAAAGGGCAAGAAAGCGAGATGTTTGAAATTTGCCTCAGCTGTGAGGATGGGAATGTTCACATATGAAAGAAAATACTTGATATGCTGAGAATGAATTTAGTTGATGAATGTACTGTAGCTGAGGTCAATACCAAACTCTCTACATTAGAAAAGTCTAGCATTATGTTAATAAATTACACTTTCATATCTTCATCTCTTTCACAAATTTACCTCAGCTTTTTTTGGGGGGGGTATTAAGGATAATATCATTTGGCGTTCGTGTGAGGAAAGATATAATAATTTAGGCCAAATGAATGTGGTCCATTCTTTGAGCATGACTGTGTATTTACCGGATTAGCACATTGTACAGCTCTGTTTTAAAAGTCTGTGACAGCTTTCTGTTCAAGAGGCTACACACCATGAAGTCAAACTACCAAAAAAAAAGAATGTCTTCAGACGCTGCCTTCAGACACAAGGCTGCGTAAACAGAGTGTGGCAAAAGAGCGCAATAGAGAAAGGATGGCAGAAAGAAAGAGGGACTATGTGTGTGTTTGTGTGTGTATGTGTGTGTGTGTGTGTGTGTGTGTGTGTGTGTGTGTGTGTGTGTGTGTGTGTGTGTGTGTGTGTGTGTGTGGGTGTGAAACGGTTGCTACAGCCGTCTCTATGGGCAACCAGAGAAAAACCCTCCACCTCCCTGAGCACAAAGCGCTAAACACGAACCATGAGGAATTATTTTAATTCCACATGTCTGCCTGAATCCACGGGAAACCGGGAACGGAATCTACTCACGTCCTGTCTGGTGAAGATACGGTAGTAAGAAAGACAAGCTGACACACAAAGATCACACTGCCAGTGCCAGAACTGAGCCAGGTGCTGAGTTGGAAGAGCAGCCAGGCTGGGAATGCTACCACGCTGGAATACCCATACACGCTCCCACGTTCCTTTGGACAGGGTTTGAGTGGTGTGTTGTTTTAGAGATCACAAAGGTAGGGTGGCATGTGTGTGTGTGTGTGTGTGTGTGTGTGTGTGTGTGTGTGTGTGTGTGTGTGTGTGTGTGTGTGTGTGTGTGCGTGTGTGTGTGTGTGTGTGTGTGTGTTCCAGGAGGAGGAGTGCTGGAAGCTGCCATGCTGCAAGTCACAGTGCCAGTGGACAATCAAGCAACAACCAGTTATGCCAGTCATAATCAATGCCCACTGTGCCGCCTGCGCCCTTTAACATCTACAAGATTTGAGTTTTTCGATCGAGGCCGCACATGTAAACTCTTTCATCACTTTTACTAATGGCATACAATAAGCAGCCCCCTGCTGTCTACAGCATGAGTCACATCATAATGCATCACCATCATTGATGCCTCTACTTGTCTTTTATGGTGAAAGCTATGCTGGAAGTCATTTCTGGACAAGAAACATGTAAACAAATGGCTGAAAGGAAGAAACGTGCCTAATACATTGCATGTCAGAATTGTACAAGGTGGTATACTAGACACTATATGCATTCAGGTGTTTGGAAAGACTTTGAAAAATTACAAAAATATCAGCTCTGTGTCACTTCTACAGCAAAAAAAAATAAATAAAAGAAGGTATCTCTCTTTCTACCACATGTCCAACACAACTTCCGGGAAAACCCAGAAAACCTGTAGCTATGGATATGGCTTATACTTCTGGTATAAGCTCTCAGGGTCCAACCTGGAGTATGGCTTTAACACAGGCTTTAAAGTTTAAATATAGGGCATATATCAATCTGTTCGTCTTTGGTGCCACTGTGTAACTCGAGTTTCCATCTATTGATGTCTAAGCTCATTCTACATAAAAAAATAAACAGTCCAACTGACATTCAGCATCTGTGCATTACAAATACGGACATTACTGTCTGTTAGCTTGATTATGAAATTCACCCAGAAAAATTGTGATCACGTGAGCAGTTTTAATCATCTTCTTCTTCTTCTTCAAGTTTAAAACTTAATCAAATTGCAGAGAAGACTGGAGTTCAGAAACTGAATAAACAGCTATGAAATCTGCTTAAAAAAATATCAAGTAATACTGTGTACACCTGATGGTTGCCAGATTATGTACCCTCATTTTAGACAATTCACCATAAAGATTCACCACATTATTATACAGCACAGGTTCTCATTTCTTTTACAAAACCAGTTAACTGTGGAAAAAAGACATCTAAATACTCCCTCAATACGGGTTTATATAATTATGTAATATATAGTAATTATGAAAATTAACTACAACTTTCATTTTTAAATATTAGACACATTAACTAATGTTTTATACTAATTTGGCTATTTATTGGAACTTTAAAAATATTTACATTTCTGAAATTTCCCTTCAAAGGACACATTATTTCAAATTATTTCATTAGTTTCATGGTTATATTTATATAACCCTTTGTTTTTGGATTTGGATTAAACTCCTTCATTTCTCAAACTAAGGTTATTACATTCATTATTAAACATTAAACAGATAATTTATCCTCCATAACAAAAAAGTAAATTTGACAAATCATAAGCAATATATGGGTTAAAATTAAATTCCGCTGTTGCTCTTTCCCTTGCTAGAAGCTCGTACAAAAACACATGTCACATGTCCCGTGTGGACCGACTAATATCTTGATGCAACTTTAATAAATTTGTCAGTATTAGCAAAGACCAGAAAAGCATATGATTTCTACAGCTTAATATAAACTTTAATTAATATAATATAAAAGTCTTTAGAGAACTAACATCTACAGAACACCCTTGAAGTGCACCACATGGGATTCAGTCACATTTTCCAGCTTGAGCAGACGATTACATTCATGCTTGATTTCTCTGTTCTTACAAACAGAAATTCTGGTCGGAGTTCATGTCCAGATGACCGAAGATGTCACAATACAACATTACTCAGTGACTCATATTACTAGCTCTAAATATTGCCAAAAAGACTTTATTACTAAATTAAAGTAAAGAACAAAATTATTAAAAGAAAACTTCCTTAAAATTATATTGAGTTCATTTTTCATCGATTTTGAGTTTATTTCTTCTCATACATTTTAAACATGTTTTAATCAAGCTCTTAATTTCTGTTATTATTTTATAATTGATTGTCATTTGCACTTTTTTTTTTGCTTTTTGCCTTTTTTATTTTTGTCTTTTATCCTTTAAGGATCTTTGGATTAATTTTGATTGTAATTACGTAAAGTGCTTTGAATTGCCTTTACGTCTGAAATGTCCTGCTTTGCCTATAACCTGTTATGGGATCGGTAACAATAGTAAATTATTAAAAATCCTGATTCTTTTTTCTACATTTACACTCAACCACTTTCAAAAACTGAGCATTAAGTTCAGATTTTGACATATTGTTTTTCTTATTTTGTCTTAATTTACATTTTATTTTATTTATTTATTTTAATTTTTATTACTGACCATAAATAACTGAAACGTATTATTATTATTATTATTATTATTATTATTATTATTATTATTAGTAGTAGTAGTAGTAGTAGTAGTAGTAGTAGTAGTATTTATACAATACACAAAGATACGATTCCGGTGTCATTTTAAAGTTGAACCATGATGAATGGGGTAAATAAGTCAATCTGGCAACCCGTAGTGGGTGAAGTCTGTCACTCACGACAATGTTCTTCGTCGCTGTTGTCGGCGCAGTCGTCGTCGTCGTCGCATCGCCACGGCGTGGGAATACACCTGCCGTTACTACACCGGAACTGTCCCGTTTCACAAGCTGTCTCACTCCCTTTTTCATTTCCAGAACAAAACAAAAGAAGAAGAAGAAGTTTTATCTCAGTAGTATAAGAGGCTTCTGTTCCCATAGTTTATTTACCTGTCCGTGACGTTTACCTGACGTGCAGAAGGTCAGGAATGAAATAAACACGAAACACACTGTATTCATATGACACGTTTTTGTTTGTTTGTTTGTTTGTTTGTTTGCTGGAGTTTATGTAGAATGTTAACATGAACGTTATACATTAATACGTGAACAGTCGACGGACCGCATCCATGCGTAAATTACGCGCGCACGTGAGCGCACAACAGTGAGTCTGCTTTATGTATGTACTTTAATTCATTCATTCATTACTCCAATATCCATGCGTTGAGCTAACAGGGCAATGCTATCTGTTTTAGTCACCGGTAATAAAAACGACAAGCGAGAAAGAGCTGTGGTGCTTCTGTGCGTAATCCTATTTGTGCTTTCACTCTCACACACACTCTCTCGTTCTGTCTCTCTCACTCACACACTCTCTTACACTCTCTTTCTCACACACTCTCTCTCACTCACACACTCTCATTCTGTCACTCTCACACACACTCTCTTACAGACACTCTTTCATTTTCTCTTTCTCTCTCTCTCTCTCTCTCTCTCTCTCTCTCTCTCTCTCTCACACACACACACACACACACACACACTCTCTCTCTCTCTCTCTCTCTCTCTCTCTCTCACACACACACACACACACACACACACACACACACACACACACACACACACACACACACACACACACACACACACACTGTCTGTCTCTCTCTCTCTCTCTCTCTCTCTCTCTCTCGCTCTCTCTCTCTCTCTCTCTAATATTCAGCAGGATTATGACAGGCTACAGTACGTTGTCGACACCCACCTTTAGAATAGAAAGTCTCCATGAGGAAAACGTGTAAAAGCAGTAGTGTTCCCAGTCCTGTCCGCATTCTTCACGCTGGAGGCTCTGCGCTCATATGAATCGGAAAAACACAGACCTGCTCTCAGCTCTGTTTCCCAGTTCCTCCTCCACTGTGCTTCACCTCGCCGGACTCGCAGCCGCTCCAGAACCCATTTGAATGGGCGACGTCACGGAAGATGGGCGGAGTCACGGCAGCAGAAGCGTGTCCCTATATTGAATAATAGATCACAGTATCACGTATCACGGTATCACGATATCACTGTATCACTGTATTTTAAAAATACATAATTGTATTTAATTCATATGTGTGTGTGTGTGTGTGTGTGTGTGTGTGTGTGTGTGTGTGTGTGTGTGTGTGTGTGTGTGTGTGTGTGTGTGTGTGTGTGTGCTGGTTACGGATTTTTTTTTTTTTACATATAAGGAGCATATTTGATTTGTCACAGGATGTCCTTGCCGTAACCCTCCCCAATTTATTTATGTTTACAGACATGGGAGTGCACTGTCTTGTGCAATACCAATGGCTATCTATATATACCCGAATATATACCAATACCAGTAGCGATAGATAGATAGATCCCTAACCCATAATTGTTATTCTTAGAAAGTGATTATTCTTTCCAATATAGTGCCAGTAGTAATTCTGATTATGATTATCCCATTCATTGTTTGGATCATAAAGTCGTTCTAAGATAAAAGGGACTATTAGGAAAGGCAAGGCACCAAATGAAAAAAAAAAAATTGAATTATCATTGCAGTATGCAGCACCCCTTAGCTAAAAATAGAAAGTGTGTAGTTCCGGTCAGCAAAGCCATCTTCTTCTGTGAGCTTGATAGTCATTGTATTGTAAGTGATGAACATGGTAGGGACGATAGCAATGTTTACAAGAGAAGAGGTGGCTGCTTTGAATTGACTTAATTTAAGTGGACACACTGGTTCCATATGATTGAACTGAGTTCATTAACACAATTTGTTTTCATTAATCCAATATGGTTTGATCATGTAATTTCAAAGCTCGGATAATAATTGAAGCTTACACTCTCACCCCAGCTGAGGATCAAACTGAGGTGGATGGCATTGTATCATTTACATTTACATTTACATCATTTGGCAGACGCCCTTATCCAGAGCGACGTACATAAGTGCTTAAATCTCTAACACTGAATACATTAATGCTGGTTCACTAGATTACATACTTAAGATACCATGAGTTTAAAACATTTGTTCAAAGTTACAATGAAAAAGTGTCAAAGTTTTTTTTTTATTATTATTATTTTTTTAAATGCAAAAGATAAGGAAAGAAGTGCTAGTTGAAGTGTTTCCTGAATAAGTAGGTCTTCAACCGCCGCTTGAAAATAGCCAGTGACTCAGCTGTCCGGACCTCGAGGGGAAGTTCATTCCACCACCTTGGTGCCAGAACAGAGAAGAGTCTTGTAGTATACTTGCCTCTTACCCTTACCCCTTCACACTAATTTAATTCAGGAGAAAGTTCTGTCCTTTTTATTGTTCTAGATACAGATAAAGACCATGTACCTTCAGATCAAAGCAGGAGCAGGAGTTTCCATTCAGAGCTTTATACAGTAGGTATTTTTTTTAACTGTGTACCAGTGTAGTGTAGACAGCAAGGTATTAGACCAACCTAGAACTGCAGTAACAACAGCGTGAACTATTTTTTCTCTATAATACACCAAAATAATTTTGCTTATTCATCTTTCACATAATCAGCACCTTTCTAGGACTCTGGGCACTGTATACTTACAGAGAAAAAAAATATATACATCGTATGTCGTTCTAGTAAGTAAAACATTCAGAGATGTGAATTTAGACTATAACAGACAATAATATGGTATAAAAGTCAAGTAGGATTTTTTTTGCTTCTTTGTTTTCGTTAAAATAAGGCAATCCTAGGAATAAGATCTACACTGGTTTAAAATGAGACCGGCATCAAAAATCACGCCTAAGTCTTTTACTGCTAGCGTGTTTATGAATATTTCTACCCGATGTTAGCGTATTGTATAGCAGCAATCTTTTGGATAAGATAGAAAACCAGGAGTCATTCCTTCAACTCCAAATCCTAAAGAAATTTACATTGATATTTACAGTACATTTATGGAGTGACGTACAAATGTGCTTTAAAGCTTCTATCACTGAATACATCAATACGTAAGTCTAATCCTCTGTTGGGAGGAAATATATCATAAATCATTTAAACAAACATAAAGTGCTAGTTTAAGTATTTAAAGAAGAGGTAGGACTTTCAGAGGTTCGTTTTTTTAAGGACACTCGGTGACTCAGCTGTTGTGACTTTGGTGTGAAGTTTATTTCACCACTTACGTGCCAGAACAGTGAAGAGTCTTGATGTATACCTACCCTAGTTGTACCCTGAGATATGGTGGGACCAGTTAAGCAAATAAAAGTTTCTAATCAATCTAGAAGAATATTGATCTGTGGGCCAGTAATAGATCATTTACTACTGTAACTGGCACTGTTATTGTAGTGAGGCATAAATGCTGCAGCATAAATGCTGACAATATCTAGATGTAAAATGGTTGTATACAGTACAAGAGCTTACTTTGTCTTTGTCTGTCAACCTGAAGCCTAGAAAGATTTTCTGAGATGTTATGCCTGGGCGTTCTAACATTTATTGTGTTAGCATTGATTGGGCAAAAACAGATGGGCTTGCAAGACATTTCCTGGTTCTTGGATGTATAAATAAAGCACTCTCTATTTCTCTTACTTTGCACCTAGCCAGGCAGCCACAAAGCTAGTATGTTTCCTTTATATTTGAGATTTTATTTATTCTAACTAAATATTTTGTCTCAATGGAATCTGGTGCAATATTTAAACATATATATAAGATGAATCTGAATCAAAGGTGTGTAGAGGAAAATGAAACTGTTTGTCTTACAGTATGTCACAATACAGTATATATATATACAAATACACACACACACACACACACACACACACACACACACACACACACACACACACACACACACACACACACACACACCGAGAGAGAGAGAGAGAGAGAGAGAGAGAGAGAGAGAGAGAGAGAGAGAGAGAGAGAGAGAGAGAGAGAGAGAGAGAGAGAGAGAGACCCTTCCATTTACATTACCCAGCCACTTTAATAAAAATACTTGTACACCTGATGGTTTATTAAATCAGCCAATCAGATGGCAGCAGCACAAAGCATACAACATTCACATCAAACGTCAGAATGAAAAAAAAAATAAAATACAGACAGTCTGAAAAACTGGGCAGTTGAAGATTAGGAAAATGTCAAATTGTCCTTATCCTGTTTCTGCTCTAATCTCAGATTTTTTTTTTTGTCTTGGCTAAGTGGACTTTCGAAATATTGTTTGAACATACAGTATATACACCGGTCGGTCGGCGCTGTTTCTGTTACTGTTTATTGTCTTTTGTGTATTGCATTTTTTGTACTTTTTGTATTGTCTCGTAACTTTATGTCTGCACTGTTTTTTTGTCCTGCACTGTCTTTTGTCCTGCACTGTTTTTTGTCCTGCACAGTCTTTTGTCCTGCACTGTATTTTGTCCTGCACTGTCTTGTCTGTCTTGTCCTGCACTGTTTGCACCAGGGTGCACAGTTGCACTTTATGTGGCTAAGACTACTTACATGTCCTTAGCCCTGTCCTTGTTTTATGTAGCACCCTGATCCTGGAGAAACCATGTCTCATTTCACTGTGTACTGCAACTGCTATATATGGTTGAAATGACAATAAAAGCTTCTTGACTTGACTTGACTTGACTTGACTTGACTTGACTTGACTTGACTTGACTTGACTTGACTTGGACTGGTCTACTGCTATTTTGATGGTACGGTGGTTGTAAAGCATAGTTACATATTTGAATTACCGTATCCTTCCAGTAAAACCCAAACATTTCCAGTTTACTTAGAATGGTGTGAAAACATAAGATCATGCAGTGAGCTGACAGAAATGCCTCATTGTTGAAAAAGCTCAGGGAAGAATGGCTAGACTAGTTCAAGTTGGCAGGAAATTCTACAGTAACTCCTGTAAACCAAGAACATGAATTTGATGCTGTACTGGGCACAGATTCACTGAAACTACAAAACAAAAAATTGGACATAGACCAGAATATATGAGGTTTTGAGGTTCTTCAACAGTCCAGGTTCAGATTCATTATCAAATGGATGAAAGAAATGTGATGTATGTGAATGATATCTAAAACAACTCCTTAGTCTTTGACTTTCTTGTTTCAAGCTATATTGAAGCTTGGTAGCGGTACATATTAGTAACGTTAATACATTCATAGCTTTGTGAGTGAGTTTAAGCCTTTTGTATATCAATGTCCTGCTTATATCTTTGTAAAATGTGCTTAAACATGTGAAAAGTATTGTAAGCAATGCTAGGTAGGATACAGTATAGACACCAGAGTTAGCATCTCTTACATCTGTAGTACATTTCAAAATGGAGATGTTGGAGGAGGTTTACTTGGGAAACTATCCACTCCATAGCAACATTATTGCTAGGAGTAGCACTAGAGGGTGGTAAAGTAACAGTATGATGACTATATATAGCTGCCTTACATCCCTGAAGATGCTTCCTCATGTGATCTCCCTAGAGATTCACCTGACAGTGCATAAAACCTTGCTCTACTTCTCATTAACTACTTATTGTTATCACCTACTACTCTTATTGCTAACCTGACCTCATGAGAATTCAACCTTTTCTCTCCCAGGAAGCCAATCATGTTGTTTTTCACCTCAAGATAGTAGTACTGCAGTTCACTTCCGCCAGGTTTTCCCTGTAGACCAAAACGAACCCCCTGACCTCCTAGAAAGAACATTCACTTCAAACGACAAACACGGCATGATTTGTCCTCATCCATCAAGACACACGGCAGAAATGTGTCGAAACTATTCTCTATCCTGGGAATGAATTTTCTCGAGCTGTCAGAACAATCACCAGCTGTCATCAAACAAATGCTGACCTAAGACCTCTCCCTTCGCTAAACACTTAAGTAAGCATTGAATCTGAAATCACATGTATGTTCTCTGTGGGGTTTTTTATTGGCCACACTAACCCTAACTCAGGCTAGAGATACTCTGATTCTACTCTATTCGATGTTGTAGCAGGCAAGATTAGATTCATCATAATGTTAAAGCAATCAGCCTGGACAGTGCGAATGCACCAACCTATTACACATCAACCGCCGTATCCTCCATGATTTAACGCTGTCACTCAAGCAAGATGATGACTGTCATATTTCAGATCAGTTGCTCAGTGAATTGTAGGTTTGCTAAATGAAGGAGAAAATCAGATGAAATGGGGAGGAAATCATACAAAGTCTATAAATAATAATGTGTGTACAGTGCATCATACAACCTGTAAATAAGCATAACCACATTCCTATTCCTATAAAATGAAACGTATGTAAATGGATTTTTCTATCCTCCATCTATTGCCCATCTAAAGTATCTATTGTTTATACTTGATTTTTTTTAATTTGTTTTTACAGTAAACTGGTGTTCCATTTCGATACAAGAATTATTGGACATTTCCAATCAGTGTAAAGAAATGTTGGCTTTCATTGTGAGATGTTTTTACCTCTGTTAGGATAACTCGGTTCAGAATCTCAGTGGTTGAAGATAACGCCTTTACATTTTAGATGATTATGAACAAGCACTTGTGGCATCTCAGAGAGAAGAAATGGGTTTGATATTCATTCAATAGAAATTGCCTCAAAGCAGATTTACAGAAAATAAGGAACATAATACAGTTTAATATTATACAAAGATTAATATAATAAAAAAGTTCAGGATTAATAGACATATTTAAACGTGTTTGTATTTATCCCTAATGAACAAGCCTGAGGTGACTGAGTTGACTTTGGTGAGGAAAAACTAACTTAGATGGAAGAGGAAGAAACCTTGAGAGGAACCAGACACAAAAGTGAACCTCATCCTCATTTGGGTGACACTGGAGGGTGTGATTATAAACTGTTATAAACACCGGAGAGTGTTGCTATGAATAATGTCCTTTCTACAGTCAGATACAGTCTGACAATTGTGTATTGATTAGGAGGTTGTTGTCCTCAAAGACCACATGTAGTTGGCATCTTCTCATAGAATGTGTGAAATCTTCATGAAGTAAAACACAGTTGGAGCTGGTGCAATTTCTAGATGCCTAAGGATCGTCACCATTTACTACCATTTACTTTGAAGATGGAAACATTTGTGTGGAAAAACGTTCTTGTTTTTTTGGAAATCTATGAAAATATTGCCGCTAGTAGCAAGTACCTAGTAAAAACCGAAAAACCTAAGAAAAATTCTGAAGGATTCTGAAGAAAAGAATAAAAAAAAATGTTCATCCATGCATTGACAAATGACACAAGGGCAAATCTAGTTACAATAAGGGCTATGATGCAAAAATATTTCTTTATGCAGAAATTCCAGTCAAGTAATCATCTATAAAGGACAAAATGATGCAGCAATACAGTATGTCAACTTGCAAACACAGGCAGAAATAAACCTTACTGAATGTCGCAGTCTCTTCTGGGAATCCACCGCTGTGATGTCCTTACAATTGCTGCCTCCAGTGAAGACATGCATTACTTTTTAGGAAAGGAGAATATACATCAATAGGATCAGTGGTAGCTCAGTAATTAAGGCGTTAGTTAGGTCACTGATTCCAGGACCAGCTAGCTAGCACTCCTGAGCCTCTGAGTAAGTCCCTTAACCCTCAGTTGTATAAATTAAATAAATGTAAGTCACTCTAGATAAGAGTGTCTGCCAAATTCCTAAAATGCAACAGGAACTGAAGTCATTGTTGTTAAATTCTATGCTTACAAATATAATGTGCAGTAATGTGTATACAGTGCTTAGTACTCTTACAACTGTTTCAATTCCTAAGCATCCTTATCATAAATTATACGACCAAAATGTATAAGTATGCAAACATCTGGAGGTGTGAGGCGAACGTGCTAACCACTAAGCCACCGTGCCCGCTCTCCTGGAACTGAGGCCCAAACCTGTTCCAGCATGACAATGCCCCATGCACCAAGCAAGCAACAGGAAGACATGATGAGCAAAGGATGGTGTGGAAGGACTTGAGTTTCCTGCACAAGCCCTGAGTCAAACCCACTGACACTTTAAGGATAAAATGGAACGCTGCCTGCACCTCAGACCACCTCATCCACATCAGTGCCTGACCTCACTAATGCTCTTGTGGCTGAAAGAACACAAATCCCCAATCTAGCGGACAGCTTTTCCAGGTGAGTTGACCTTATCATGACAGCCAAGGTGTGAAAATCTGAAATACTCTAGAGCACAGATTTTGTGTGATGTTCCAAGAGTCCACAAACTTTTGGACATACATATAGTGTAGATGTAAAAAAAAAAACAATTTAGTTAAGGTTGCACTTTCTGACCTCATGCTATGCCATTAGCTTTGTTTGTTTTAGTGGTATTCAATATTAGATCGTAAATTAGATGAAATATTCAGCCACCTTTACCATTTCTTCCCTCCTTTTGTCCTTTGTGAACCCTTCTCCCTACTGACCAAGCTACCATGCATGGAAACATCTAATGATCATTACCCAGTTCTGTTATTGATGTGGAGATTTGAGGCACTATTTGAGAATGATGATAGTGTCTCTAATGAGACTAATCCATCTAAGCAATTAAGAAGAACGATAACAGCATGTACAGCAGGCTTTGTACCGGCCGAGGACAAAGGCCACCTTAAATGGATTGTAGCAAAGATAATCTCTCAAGATTACTGCACAGAGCTTATAATAAACTTCCAAAAGTTTAGCTTTGTGGTGCTGGATATCATTATTAGTTTAGGTAGTTTTATACATGTCCAATTATATAATGTATGTATATGTATACATTTACATTAATTTTAAGCAGTGTCTTTTTGTTTTAGTCATTATAGCTGCAGACTTTGATGTAGATGTAGATGACTAAATGTTATCATTAGGTTTGCAGATAGAGTTTAAGCCTTACATATGAAATCATTCCGTGTCTGGGGATTGGGTCTCCGAGGCCCCCGCCTTCGACTGCCACCCAATCCACATTGCACCGTTCCCTTACGGTTAATCCTGCAGGTGGTGGGCCCACAGGAGATCGGCCCCACGTCGCTCTTTCGGGCTGAGCCCGGCCGGGCCCCGTGGGGCAAGACCCGGCCACCAGGCGCTCGCATGCGAGCCCCAACCCCGGGCCTGGCTCCAGGGCGGGGCCCCGGTTGCGCCTTACCCTGGACGGAGTGCCAACCCATCACACTCTCATTCACGCACACTCACACACTACGGACAATTTTCCAGAGATGCCAATCAACCTACCATGCATGTCTTTGGACCGGGGGAGGAAACAGGAGTACTTGGAGGAAACCCCCGAGGCACGGGGAGAACATGCAAACTCCACACACACAAGGCGGAGGCGGGAATCGAACCCCCAACCCTGGAGGTGTGCTAACCACTAAGCCAACGTGCTAACCACCTAGCCACCGTGGCCCCCATAAGTTTTTCATTGTTTATTAACTGTTTGTCTGTTTCCAAGGATGAGTATGAGTATGTTATGCAGCAATACCTACCAACACACACACACACACACACACACACACTCACGCACGCACGCACGCACGCACACACACACACACACACACACACACACACACACACACACACACACACACACACACACACACACACACACATTTGAGTCACACACTTGCTGGACTTGCCTCAGGTGTTTGGACATAAAATGCAAATATAGAGTTGTGAGGTGATACACTTCAGAGGAATGAAATCTGTAGCACTAGTGTGAATCAGTGAAGAGCTCATGCTCCGTTATTAGCAGTATGGAGCACATCTATGGTCTTTCAAATCTGCAAGTGAAAGGAAGCAAGAAGGCAGCTGGACATTGTTTAGTTTCTCAAACATTTCAGCTTTTTTGTCTCAATATGACTGAACCTGTGAGAAGATCTTTCTCCTCCAGATGCCATCTAGATCTAAAAGTAATGTTTGAAGAGCTGTCAGGCATATCTGTGTGGTCGCTAGCCATGGTGCTGATCCTTAACCGGTTGTGCTTCAGGTGTTGCTTTTTGTTACTTCTTAACCATTATTAATACTGTACCTGTACATTTAGCACACTTTATTCATCATCTTGTCTGAACTAATACCAGCTGAAGTGGAACATTTTGATTTTTGTTTCTTATCTGTATTTTCAAATGTAATTTCACCCTTCAGTTTTCCTGCAGTCTAAATTCAATTATGAAAGATCCTGTTGTCTCAGCCAGATGCTGCTGTTCTCTTTGTTTTGTCCTCCTTTGGGTATCAAAATTCAACTGGGCTCACTCAACAGTTAACACATTTGGTTCAATAGCAATACTAAGAGGATGTTCTGGTCTTGGTACATGGTGTATGTGAATACAGTAAAAGGGAATTAATTCTGGGTTTAACAGTCAGTTGGGCTTTTTACCTGGAAACCCTAAGGGATTAACATGTTTGCATTGAAGTCAGTTTCCATGAAGAGATTCTCTCTCTCTCTCTCTCTCTCTCTCTCTCTCTCTCTCTCTCTCTCTCTCTCTCTCTCTCTTCCACTAACTCTCTCTCTCACACACCATTTAACTCTTCTCTCCATTCTTCAGATACCTTCCTCATCATCACAATAATACACCCTAATAATCAGCTCATCTAAATGCAAATCACAAGGAGATGATTTCCTCAGCATATTGAATATAATTTTACATTCATACACCTGACTGGGATTCCTCAGGGTTTAACTGTTTAGTGCACATAACTCAAATACTAATATTGGGCTATGAGGCAGTAAATTGTTACCTAAATATTTTATAAGCTGAGAGTAAAAATGAAGCATAAATATGAGTATGAATTTACACTACATTTAGACAGGAACCAGACAAAGAGCGATTTAACTCAAGCCTGTTTCCTTGCTCATTATCAGCTCAAGAGAGAAGAAGTATTAGATAGATTCAAACAGCATAATATTTTAGCGTGAAGTTTATGTTTTAAAAAAATCTGGAATATCGTTTCATATTAATATTACCAGCATTTTGTAGACGGCCTTATCGAGAGTGACAGTGAAGGGTTAAGGGCCTTGCTCAGGGGCCAAGTACTCACAACCTTCAAGTCAGTAGTCTAACACCTTAACCTCTGAGCTACCACTTCTCAGCATTTACAGTACGTGTGTAATATGAAATGCATAAACCTGACCCTATTAATGAATGAATGAATGAATGAATGAATGAATGAATAATGAACAATACTTTGTTAAAGTGTAGCAGATTTGTGCTTGGTCAGCTTATCCTACAAACTTTCAGCAGGTTTTCTTTACAAGAAAACAAAACCCATCATATAAATTAAAAATTTTAGCATTACTTTATTTCTTCAACAACTCAAAATACAAAATTGCAACTTATAAAATAACCAACATCCTGCCCACGCTATGTTTCATTTCCCTTATAGAATGCTGCTGCAATGCTCTACATTAACTACTGGATCTTGTGGATATTTTATTAACGTTCACAAGTAAATACTAAAATAAAAAAAATAAATAAATGAGGATTGAAGCCCTACTGTTAACTGAATATAAATGTTCAGTGATTAATGTTTTCATTACAACAGGATAATTTATGCAACAATTTGTTTGCAATATTCACCATTTATTGAAAGGATATTTTACTTTATGACACCAAATTCATTTTCTACCGCTTATCCGAAATTCTCGGGTCACAAGGACCGGGGGACGAAACCCGGAGTACCCGGAAGAAACCCCTGAGGCACGGGTAGAACATGCAAACTCCACACACACAAGGCGGATGTGTGGTTTGTGCTAACCACTAAGCCACCGTGCCCCCCAGTAAACAATTATAAACATTTTAAAATTTTATTTATAAAAAATAATAAACTTTTATAATTTTTATAGTAAAAATACATAACCTGCATAATTTTGCACAACCCTAATTTGTTGAAGCATCTTAATTTTATTACACCACTGCTTTTAATTAATAGTCGATCAGCATCATAATATTTTCCCATCCTTTCTTTCTTTCTTTCTTTCTTTCTTTCTTTCTTTCTTTCTTTCTTTCTTTCTTTCTTTCTTTCCTTCATGCTTTCAAAAACACTATGAAATTTCTGCTTCAGGTCAATCCTCAGATCTCTACTGTAGTTGGATTCAGGTTTTTTGGATAAGTCATTCCTTTGTTGATTCAGATGTATGCTTTGGGTCGCTGTTGCGCTGAAAGGTGAAATTGCTTTTAATTTTCAGCTTACTAGCAGACACCTGAAGGTTTTGCCCTAAAATTGACTGACATTTGTAGCTATTCATGTTTTCTTCCACACTGAAAAAAGCATTGTGCTTTTTATTACCCCAAACGTACCTTTTGGAATTATGGCATCTTTTAGAATTGGTCTCATCAGACCATAGCATATTTTCCCACATGGTTTAGGCTAATTTAGTTGAGCTTGGATGTTTTAGGCCGTCCTTTACCACTGTGCAGATATGTGAAGAATATAAGAGATTGTTGTGACATGCAGAGTGTAATCAGTACTGGTCAGATGTTCTTGTAGCTCTTTTAATGTTGCTTTAATCTCTTGGCAGCCTCCCTGGTAAGTTTTTCCTTTAATCAGTTTTGGAGGGACATCTTGTCCTGGGTGATGTCACTCTGGAGCTCCATTTAATAAGAAGCTCACAGGAACAATGGTTCACCTGGTAATTATGTTGAAACCAACGTAGATAGGAATATTGAATACAGAAATCCAGAAAAAAGATATTGATATCTTCACATTATATAATGAAGGGTATGTGGTGAAATAGGTTAAGAACCTCCAAGGACCTCTTCCTCCTCAGCCAACAATGCTCACCCTCATAGTCTTACATCTAAACCTTTCCAAATCATTTTATTGAGTTTACTGAGTCTCTGAATAACATGAATATGTATAAGCAATTCGACAATAATCCAAGCATTGTTTTTACCAGTACACTGCCATCCCATTCCAACAAAAACATAATGGAAATCGACTTGTGAGCTATTTTTAATCAGTATAAATAAATATGTCAGGTGTTCAGTGTGTGTGAGATGTGTGTTTTCCCCTCTGTTTATAACCTTACACAGAATGTTATTGTTTAAAGGTAACAACTTTAAAATTTAAGTACTTAGGGCTTCTCAGAGAGCAGAAATGAGTTTGATGTCAACATTTACTCAGAAAATACAAACATTTGTGTGAATTATTTTTTTTTTAAACTTTTTTAATATTATATATTCTCAATAGTCTGTAAATATAAAAATATACGAAAAACTATACAATATTAAAGCCCTGAGTGTCTACTTTCATATAAGCTTCATATTAAGTACCATTGTGAATTGTGACATGACACACACACACACACACACACACACACACACACACACACACACACACACACACACACACACACACACACACACAAACAACAACAACAACAACAACAACAACAAAAATAAAAAAATAAAAACAGGCCTAAATTCCTTTTTTTCGTTTCTGGTTAAAAGAAATAAGGAAGTTAAATAAAGGAAATTCTGGGAATTTCACAGGAATTCCCTCCCTCCCACACACACCCACCTGTTTGGCAAGCAGTTGCATAAGCACGATTACACTTCAGTACAGGGTGTTTGTGAGTCAGGCTACAGAACACTAATCATATAAATGGTTTGAATTACAGTAAGGATCAGTTGGAGTTTAATCTAAGGTTAAGATTGTGTAAAATCATTTTTAACAAGCTGCTTTACAGAAAGAGGGAGGAGCCTATTTCCTGTAGACACACCTCTGTTGTTGTGCTCACTGTTGTGAGCAAACAACTATTTCAAATGCTCCTTGCCCTTTGTATTCAGAGGCGAACAATTCCAACCTCTGAGCTACTGTACCTCAGCAATGCTTAATAAAGCAGCGATGCGTTTAAACCCGGTACAAGGCATTGTGCCTTTTTAGAAATCGCTCAGTGGAGGCTAATAAGGCCAGTGGGGTCTGTCTGACCCTGACTGCTCACTGAGCCACAATAAATCATGCGAATAAATGAAGCAATTTCCTACAGCATTGAGGAGGAAGGGAGAAAGAAAGAAAGAAAGAAAGAAAGAAAGAAAGAAAGAAAGAAAGAAAGAAAGAAAGAAAGAAAGAAAGAAAGAAAGAAAGAAAGAAAGGCCCTGATTAAGCATCATCTGTCATCAAGTTGTGCAAAGTGAGTAACTTGAGGTAAACTGAATGAGGTGGAAATTATGTGGAGTTGTTACGGAAGTGAAAATTAATATTATTATCAGAGAATAAGGGAAAAAATGAAGTGAGCAAAAAACAGGGATTAAAATGTAGCAGCATATTGTAAAGAAGATGGAGATTAGCAGACACCTGAGAAACAGAGAAGAGCTTTATTAGATATTATTCTGTAATCCTGCTTCAGTCCCATGACAAAATGTCCAGCATGTGACACAGTCTGAGGATCATGACACAGGAAATGAGGTCACAAAAGACCCGGTTCAAGGGTCACAGGACGTATAGAAATGATAGATAATGAGCATGAAGACAAGAACCACAACAAAACTTGTGTCTGTATTCAGCACTGAATTTCTTTGTCATGTCACACTCCACAGTGGTGTTTAATGACTCTTATGACAGGTGACATTCAGGACTGTCTAGTTTTTCATTAATATTTTTGTTTTTACTTAGCCTCCTTTACGTAGCACCAGGGTCTTTGAAAAATGTTGTTTCAATTCGCTATGAATTGATATGAATATGATAATTCAGCTCAAGTCGATATGACAATAAATGCTCAATAAACGCCTTGACTTGTTGACTTGTTATAATAATAATAATAATAATAATAATAATAATAATAATAATAATAATAATAATAATAATTTATAGATAGCATATGATCACATTCACATATTAATCATATTAATATACATTAATATACACTACAATATGCAATAAAAGCAACAGATAATGCATACTCTTTTTTATGTTTATTATTATTATTGTTGTTGCTGTTGTTGCTATATGTTTAAGTCTTGAATTGTGTTGTTTGTTTTATATCTGAACCCAATATCTTATTGTAATACTTTACACCCTTAACGTGAACAGTGTCCTTATTTATTTGTCTATCAGACATGTAACAATAAAATAATTCCTTTGTTTATAGTGATGGAAAACTTCCTATAAGTTAACTGGAATGTCAGTGTACTAGTAAAAAGAGTTTAAAAAAAAGCATTTGTGCTATATATAAAAAATTATACATATTATTCTGTATTTTCTATCAATTATCTCAGAACTACAGTCTAACCAATAGGAAAAGTCAAGGGCCAGAAAAAACCCAATTCCAACTCACACAGGAAGTACAATATTGATTAAATAAACATGAATAAGATGGAATAATGGCTACACAGGAGAAATTGAAAAGAATAAGCAAACATTGTGCAATCAAAGGACAAATTCCACAAAAAAGGATAAACAACAGAACTCCAAAGGTTTGTCTGGTTTGAATGAAGGAGCTGGCCATTTTTAGTATTCGGAAGAAACACAACATGATTATGGATCACGAATGGTGCCGACTGCGTGTTTTGAATGTGTGTTACAATATGTGTGCACAATTTCCTACGATGAGACACAGAATTACTGATAAACATTCTTAAAAATAAATGGTTCTTTAATGGTTTTATGAAGAACCTTGAAATATTTCCATTATATAGAAAGGTTCTTTGCAGATAACTATGAAACTGATTTTTATTTCACTACAAAAAAGTTATTTTAATAAATACGTACGGTTTCCTACGTACGGTTCTATGGGCTGCCATTGACTTCAATGGCGGAAGGATAATAAGAAAATCTAACGGTAACAATAGGTGTCTACACCCCTTCAGGGCTTGACCCCTAATAATAGCCGCAAGCAGCAATTCCGGGGGCAAGCCGATCAGATGCGCTCAGAACATGTCGCTGATGAACCATACCAAATTTCGTAGTGATTATGGCATTGCATTCGTAAAATACTGGACTTAACGTGAAAATCTCGTGGCCACTAGGTGGCGCTGTCACTAAACATTGCGAAATGTCTGTGTGTGTCACTGTGGTGCTGATTCTAATTCTGGTTCTGATATTAGCACCCAATACATATTGTGTGCCAACCTGCCCCTAATTTGTTTGGACTGATAGGGGTAGAGGGTTTGAGCTAGACACACCAAAGTTGCTATAGTAACTTCTAATAGCTATAGCCTCTCCATGTGTGCCAAATTTCAGAACTTTCCTACATACGGTTCTATGGAGAGGAAGAATAATAACACTAATGATAACAATAGGTGTCTACGCCCCTTCGGGGCTTGACCCCTAATAATAATAATAAAAATAATAATAATAATCATCATCATCATCATCATCATCATCATCATTATTATTATTATTATACTTTATTTATAAAGCACTTTATAAAGCACAACAGTCAAAGCTGAACACAAATTGCTGTACATCATAAAATACAGATAATAAAATAATGAAATAGTAACTAAAATAAAATAAAATAGCAGCAATAATTCAGAATTAAACAAAAAACAGGGAATAAAAAATACATTTCCAAACGTTTTTTAAATAAGGAAACAGTGGCTGCCTGTCTGATGTGTAAAGGCAAGTTGTTCTATAGCCTAGGAGCAGCAACAGAGAAGGCACAGTCTTCTCTAAACTTTCTGTTTGATCTTTTGGTGTCAAGAAGCATTTGACCAGCTGACCTTAGCAAACGGGCAGGAATGTAGGGTTGAAGCAGTTCAGTAACATTTGACAGGGTCTGATCATTTAAAGATTTAAAAACAAATAACAGCACTTTAAACTGAACCCTATGATACACTGGTAGTCAATGAAGTGAGGCCAAAATTGGTGTTACTGTATATGGTCATATTTCCTTGCAGCAGACAAAAGACTAATTGAATGCGAGACAGAGAAGACTGGCTAAGACCAAAATAGAGTGTGTTACAGTAACCCGGTCAAGATATAATAAAGCCATGGATTACCATCTCAAATTGTTGACTGGACACAAAAGTTTTTATTTTTGCCAGGCGCCATACAGTAGGTGAAAAAAGCAGGACTTCACCACTGCACTAATTTGGCTATACAATTAAAGATCAACATCTATTTTAAAGCATGAATTAGATACCACAGGTCTAACATAGGATGCCAAGAGACCCAGTTCATCAGGGGGAAACTTACAGTAACCACTTGGGCCAAACAACATCACCTCTGTCGTGTTATCATTAAAATAGAGATATATACCCGGGAAAGCAGATAAAGCAAAAAGAATAATGGCCCCAGAACAGAGCCCTGTGGAACCCCGTAGGATAAGGGAGCAGTGGATGATTCTAGACCACCTAGACTCATAGAAAATGTTCTATTTGTTAAGTAGGACCTGAACCACTCTAAAACAGGGCTACAGACACCCACAAGTTGACACAGACAAGATATTAAAATCCAATGGTCAACTGTATAAAAGGCAGCTGTTAGGTCCAGCAGGACAAGGATCACAAAATCATCAGCATCAGACACAATGAGGATGTCATTAAAAACTCTTAACAAGGCTGTCCATTTTAAGAACCATTTAGTTTCTTTGAGGAACCAAAAAATGTTCTTCTATTGAATCACTGTGAAAGGCAGCTTTAGTTTTAATCCAGTGAAAGTAAGCAGAATGTAAGAGTTTAAGGAAGTGTAACATATTTAAAGCTCCAGGTTTGTTTTTATGCGCTACAGTGTGTGTTGCATATTGTAATTTCAGGACAGCTCAGTGATTAAATGTTTCATAATTGCTTACACCATATAACACGGTTGCTGTCATCAAGCAAGAGTGAAGACTAAGCAGGTGGGTGTGAAGTCATGTGCAGAAGGTTTTAACACAACAAATCCAGAAAACCATACACAAAGAGGCAGAACACAAAGAAACTAGACAAAGAACGGTACAAAAGTTTGCTCCAATGCTTTGCCTAGACATACAGTAGAGACTTAAAAGGTTCTGTAATAATGAAACAATCAAAAAAGTGGAACACAAAACATGTGAACATGATTAAGAGACAATTGGAAGATAAATCAATGACAAGACAGTGGGTGGAGACGAAACTCGATGTAAAAAAAAAATGACAAAACATGTCTTTTGACCAAAAGCAGTTCAGTATTTCTGTGTGTACAAACACGTCTCTGTTTGATTGTGAAGATGAATGGGTCCGCTCAATCAGTCACGTTTACTACGGAATCTGCAAGTTGCCTCACAGCATACACACATGCTACCACAGGCAGGCGATGGCTGCAGGCTTTAGTTTATTGATCAGAGGACCAGGGTTCATGCCCTAACACTGCCAAGCTGCCACAGTTGGGTCCTTGAACAAGGCACTTAACCCTCACTGCTCCAGGAACATTGTATCATAGCTGACCCTGTGCTCTGACCCCAACCTCCAAAGTTGGGATATGTGACTGAAGGCTTCTGTTTCTACATTGGTTCTCCACACAAGTTGTAGCTGATAACACATAGTGTTATACCCAAGTGTAGTATTTTTACATATATTCTTTTCTATATTCTACTTTTTTACAGGTTTGTCCTTCTCTTTTGTTTCAGTTTACAGAACAGCAAGAATCTATCAGTTGGGAAACTAAGTACAAGTTACAATATTCTCTTTCTTTAAAGGATAATTTTGAAAAGCTTTGGATAACATTTTAGGTCCTTGTAATTTTAGTTAAGATTCCAGGCGATCAGCTGCTGTCATATTTGGGCTTAGACTCGAGAACAAACTGACTATCTGAATTTTCTGCCATTATCGTTATTAGTTTTTTTTTTTGTTTGTTTTTTAAGCGAATGTGAAGCTAATTGTGGATTTTGGTCACACTTTGAAGAAAAAATGCTGTACAGTATTCTATTTCTGCTCTGTATTGATTTTGAACTTACATTAGTATATTGTACAGATAGTATATGATTATATTCACATATCCATATTTGCTGAAACCAAACTAATAGTTACCAATAGCAAGTTTGTTTTAGATACTGTATATTGGCTGTTCTGTGTAAACTTCTATTTTGGAAATTCAAAACCCACCATCATTTTTAAATGCCTCCCAAAAACAACCCTGTCTGAACCTAATCCTTAATCTGAATGTGGAGCGATCTGGACCATGTTGAAAATTTGTCTTACAACACAGCTCCAATAAAAAAGTCACCAAAATGGAACAAAAATAAAATAAAAATTAATTCTTTCTTTCTTTCTTTGTGTGCTTGTTTGTTTATAATCAATTAATTATGTAAATATAATAACAATTAGACTAATTATTATTATTATTATTATTATTATTATTATTATTATTATTATATGGCAATAAAATATAGCAATGATGTTATTATTAATACAATATTAATAATAATAATAATAATAATAATAATAATAATAATAATAATAATAATAATAATAATAATAATAGTAATAACATGAATATGAATATGAATATGAATAATATGAAGAAAGAGTGTGAGTTGCATCTGCCAACAAGGGCAATTTCGAATTTTATATTTTAATAAAACACTGATTACAGTTTAATGGTGCATTTCGTCAATGATGTCATGTCCAGACCAAGAGCAGTAAATAATGAGCTATAAGGTGAAATCAGTACACATACACATTTTAGCTCATAACGTTACTACGTCCTGTACAGAACACCCAGCAGTCTGGCTCTGCTTTGTGCTGACTGCAGGACTTTTACCTATTTTATTCACAAAAATGTTTCTTGGAACACACACCTCAAAGCCCCATCCATGTCTTGAATATCTGATTACATTCCAGTCATGGAATGAGTGACAATCATCAGTCTTTTCATCTAACACATGGCACATCGTAGAAAGTGATTAATCTGAAGGCCCTGCTATAGTGCTCTTTCTGAATGCAAATCAAAATGGCCACGTTTTGGCATGTGTTAACATTCACCCGACTTGTGTCAGCAGGCCGTGTGGTTAAAAGTGTCTCTGCCTGAGCTCTTGGCCATAGTGAGCTTATAAATATATATAAAACTCTGTTCCAGGTTTGTTATTGGCATGGCCACCATTATAATAAGAATAACATTGAGTCACACCTACTTGAAAAGGGATTATAGTGGATTAGAGATTAGCATTGGAAACTTCAAACCAAAAGTTAAGTCAGTCGGTACAGTATGTTGGAAAAGTTATCTGTATTCATTGATGGCTTAAGCACAGTCATCGATCAATGTCATCCAATTATTTGATACAGCTATCATTGATTAACCATGCAAACGGCCCACAGTGCTAAAACGCTCTATTTCACTTATGCTTTTGTTTAGTCTTGTTCTTTGCTTATGTAGCTGTGTGTTTTTGTGTATGATTCATGTCATGTTTCATGGTTAAGATCACCTATATTCAGTTCCGTTCATGATTTAGCTTTTATATAAACCCTTCTGTGTGTTGTCCTCAGAGGTGGGAAGTAACAGAGTAAAAAATACTTCGTTACTGTACTTAAGTACATTTTTCTGGTATCAGTACTTTACTCCACTATTTATTTTTCGGACAACTTTTTACTTTTACTCGTTACATTTTTACTCAAATATCTGTACTTTTTACTTCTTACATTTTCAAAACGGACTCGTTACTTTAATATTATTTCTTCTCATTGAGAGCTGTTTCCAGCCTATCATCCTTTTTCACCATGTGACTGGTGTACTGGATTATTTACTGCCTATCAGACATAGACTAAGGATAGCAGAGCTAACAATGAGCAGCACGCCTACAAAAGGAATGGCTAATGTTAATTCAGAGGGAGTCACTGATGTTAAAATAACTAACAACGAGGACATTCCTGAACACACATGACCATATATGAGGGAGATGTTTGAAATAATCGGCGTCAAAAAGGATTCCTGGTGAATGCGTTGCGAATTGTGTCGAATTGTGTCGAATTGTCATTTGTAAAACATCAATAATTTTGAGTTATTTTTAAGGACAGAGCTGGAATCTCCGTATAGTTTGGGATATGGCCTTGGCGATACACTTGGTATACATTATATTTCCAAAAGTATTGGGTCACCTGACCTTTCCTGCTATATGTGGTTGTTTTCTGATCTCATCCCTACTGAACACCTTTGGGATGAATGTGAACGCTGACTCCACCCTATCTAACCTACATCAGTGCCTGCCTTTCGTAACACTCTTGTGGCTGATGAACACAAATATCCATCAGCACACTCCAAAATTTTATATATACACATATGTATTATATATGTATATATATATATATATATATATATATATATATATATATATATATATATATATATATATATATATATAAATATATATATATATATATATATATATATATATATATATATGTATACATATATAATATGACGTCCAGTTACCAGCATGACACTAAACAGGTAAACAGGTAGCAGTAACGGCGACTTTTTACTTAAGTACATGTCAGAGCCCATACTTCTTTACTTTAACGTGAGTAAAAGAGTGTAGTCACTACTTCAACTTTTACTGGAGTCTTTTAAAAAATGAGTATCTGTACTTCTACTTGAGTGAAGGATGTGTGTACTTTTGCCACCTCTGGTTGTCCTTGATGCAAGGTGTACGATCTGTTTTTTAACAGTTTTATTTTTTTTTAGCTTTCTGTCTTGTGTAAAAAATTCTTTTTTGGATTTGTAAGATTTGTATTAAAGAAATTCCCATATTTAACTTCATCCTCTTTAGCTGCCTCTGTATCCTGCTCTGACAGGCAGGTTGTTCTGCTCTGACAGGCTAATTTAAAGTAATTTTATTCATAAAAAAAATAATAAAATAGTCCTCAATTTATGTAATGTCTCTGATAAAGATGAGGATGCCATGTAAAATTTATGTAGTTAATATTAACCTCAAATGGCAATCAATTTGTGCAAATCCTGCCCAGCTCTCAAATTATTGCTTCAGCTCAACTCTGAATTCAGCTCCTGGTGCAGAAATGTAAGCAAGTCTGGGGCAATACAGAACTTATGAGTTTGAAAATATTCTGTTTTGTGTCTTGCCCATAGATGGAAAAAAATCCATATTTAAAGCCTAACATGTAAAAGATTTATTACAATGGTGTAGTAGTACTGCAGTACTATAATAATACTACAGAAGATAACAAAATCTTCAGATTCTAATTGAATAAAAATGACCATTAAAGTTAATTTCCCACAGATGAAGTTGGGCTGTAATGATAACACAGACAGTTCAAACAAAAACAGACATGTGACACTGGAACTGTGAACCGTCCTGTTATAATGAGTGTCATTACTGTACAGATATGTTGCTATGCAACTACAGGTTACACTGTCATGACATTGCTGTAGATTTTCACAGCAATGAAAAAAATGACAAATCACAGATGGATGTGTGGGGCTTGAATACATTCCAGTGGAGTACATGCTTCATGTCAAGGAACTGGACTGAAAGGTTTATTAGAACAGGAAATGCATTCTATTGCAACTTATTCATTCCAAGAGTGCAGAAATATCATTTTGATTCATTCAATCATCTTTATGAAGTGCTTTATTATATTTATTTAGAGGGTCAGAGTCATGGGAAATCCTGAGTCTGTCTCAGGATGCATGAGGAAGCTAAAAACCCTGAATAAGATACACACACACACACACACACACACACACACACACACACACACACACACACACACACACACACACACACACACACACACACACACACAAACACAAACACAGACCACACACACTTGATTACAACATGACTGCAATAAACCAGCCATCAAGAGTAAAATAAAAATACAATTTATTTTTAATATATTTCTTATTATTATTATACATTATATCTGTAATGACGAGTCGTAAGACTGAGGATACATTTGCAGCTTTATTTTGACAATCTCATAAACAGGCAGGGTTCGATACTGGCAAACACAACAGAGTAGGCAAGGCAAAGAAGTGGTCAGAATAACAGGCAAAAGGTCAGGGCAGGCAGAAAACAGTCGCAAGGCAAAATACAGAAACAGATAAAAGAACCTGGAACAGAAACAACTAGCAAACGCTCAGTAAGAGGGCCGTAGCAAATCAAGTTCGCCTTAAATAGGCGTTGGGTAATTGCTGGCAGATCTGAGGGTTCGCCGGACCATTGATAGACCATTGATATGCACTGAAATGGGGTGATGCATTGAAAACCTGTCAGAACCCGGGACGGAGGTGGAATGGAGACAGACCCGTACGCAGGATAGCTTCAAATGAAAGGGGTTTAATACATGAGGAAGACAAACATAAACCACACTACACAGGGAACTAACATTATTATTAATGAAGCCGCGTTGCCACATATATACAGACAGGGACAATCACACACAATGGGGAACAGGTGTGATGACCGGGAGGAGCAGACGAAGACGGGGCAATCACGTGACACAAACAAACACAAACGCACATGGCCATAAGTCTGCGCTGATCCATGACGGATCTGCGCTGATCCCTGACAAAACCCTAATAAGTTCAATGAACTCAACCTATTGAGTAAACTTGTTCCCTCAATTGAATCGAGTAATGGATTTTCCAAAACGTGTTTAAGTTCATCTAACTTGGTGTTTTATAATTTGCACTTACATATTTAAGTCAACTTAAAAAAAAAACCTGAAATTGCAAATGATTATAAATTGAATTGACTAATAACAGTATTCATAAAGACTGTTAAAAAAACACATTGAACATCATATTGAATGTATTTATTGTGCAAAATTGTTTAAACATTAAAACTTCAATAAATGAAAACAGAACTGGTCACAGCCACACTGCACAAACATGTACAGATAAATGAGAATTACATTTCAGTTTAAATTTCAAAAACATACTGTATCAGAAAACACCTAGGTCACAGCCACAGTCTACAACACTGTACAGGTGGTAACAATATCCCACATTAACTGCTGCACAACATCACTGCTAGAACTTTGTGCACTTAAACAACTAAACATTTTTTATTAACAAAAAAATCTGGTTTGCCAAAGACTGTACTTTGGGCTTGAGGGCATTCTGTCCCATTGACATCAATACACGTTGTATGAAATCAAATGTGTTTGCGAGTGATTTGGGGTAATTCAGGTCTAATGCATAAAGTAGACCAAAGAGAAGACACATTGCTTGTGTGAGGTCCGGCATCTTGTCCGTTACCACCTTTCTTTCCATTACCTTAAATAATAAAATACATTTATATATGTAAACAATTTGTTTTGTGAACATACATAAATAAATGTATTTTTATAAGTAAATGTTTTGCAACAAATACATGTGTGTATATATATATATATATATATATATATATATATATATATATATATATATATATATATATATATATATATATATATACACACAGTACAGACCAAAAGTTTGGACACACCTTCTCATTCAAAAAGTTTTCTTTATTTTCATGACTATGAAAATTGTACATTCACACTGAAGGCATCAAAACTATGAATTAACACATGTGGAATTATATACGTACATAACAAAAAAGTGTGAAACAACTGAAAATATGTCATATTCTAGGTTCTTCAAAGTCGCCACCTTTTGCTTTGATTACTGCTTTACACACTCTTAGCATTCTCTTGATGAGCTTCAAGAGGTCGTCACCTGAAATGGTCTTCCAACAGTCTTGAAGGAGTTCCCAGAGATGCTTAGCACTTGTTGGCCCTTTTGCCTTCACTCTGCGGTCCAGCTCACCCCAAACCATCTCGATTGGGTTCAGGTCCGGTGACTGTGGAGGCCAGGTCATCTGGTGCAGCACCCCATCACTCTCCTTCATGGTCAAATATATGTGTATATACATATACATATACGTGTATATATATATATATATATATATATATATATATATATATATATATATATATATATATACACACACACATATATATATATATATATATATATATACACACACACACACACACACACACACACACACACACACACACACGTTACCAGGGCAGCCCATTTTTGTACCTTATTTACCTTTAAAGGGATTATCATCATCCTTTTGAAAAGGCACTGCGCAACTGACAATTTTTGACAAGTTTTCATTTAGGGTGAACTATTGCTTTAAAATAAACATGATCCTATGAAAAATACTGAGACTGCTGTGAGCACAGGTACTGTAGCTCTTAAAATGTAAACAGGTTATAATCAGATGAACTTACCACACATGACTTAAAAAAAAAAATCAGACTCATCATCCCCGAGCAGGACAGGCAGTCCTCGCAGCACAAGGGTTCAGACCTTCTGATTATTATTATTATTATTATTATTATTATTATTATTATTATTATTAGTAGTAGTAGTAGTAGTAGTAGTAGTAGTAGTAGTAGTAGTATAAATTATTATTATTATTATTATACAGTTTATTTATATAGCATCTTGCCACAGCTCAAGGACACTAAACATCCCAGCTGGCAGACACTGTAAAAATACTAATAAATAGTACAATAGTACAACGGACAATAAAATGAAGTGCCATAAAGAAAGAAAAACAGATCAATACAGGCAGACAAGGACAATACAAAATAAACAAACAAAACACGAAATATATATTTATTTCAACTGTTAGCGAAGAACCAAAGTACTGAAGAAATAAATATGTTTTAAACTGTGATTAAAGATAGAGGTCAAGGTAGAGGTGATATTATGGTTCTGGGCACATAAGAGTTTTTATAAAGAGTTTTATATAAAGAAAAATTACCTAAACAAGTGGCCACATAGATAGATTACATTAACTTGTTATTAACTTCAAAAATGTCCATGTGTTTGATGGATGAGATGAGTTTTACAGATAGGACCTGCTACAGATACATTTCTGCACAACACAAGCACTACCTTGGGTTCAAATCAAACTCATAGTTATAGGTGCATCATAGGTGCAGTCTAAATCAGTGAGCTCTGAGAAATGCATGAAACTTTCCATTATTTGGAGATGACACTTAATTATGACTCAGAGTAACAGTATGAGACGCTGGGGAACTCATGCTGTAGAAAAATGAAACCAGGGCTCAAGAGTACTATGCTTGGACCAACAAGAAAGGAGTCCCATATGGCAGAAATGATTTTTTTGTTCCCCAGTCATGAGCAGTAAGACAAGAAAAGACAAAAAGAAAATGAAACAAGCCAAAACAAAAGACAAAAAAGCAAGTTAAAGGCTCTACAACAGACAAGACAGGTATCTTTAACGTTAAAGGTATATTATGAAAAATAATTCCTCTAATAAAGGTTCGACCAGGATTGTAGGCTAGCTAGTGAATTTTCTCCTTAGAAAAATATTCTTCTAAAAAGTTTTAATGATGGTTGACTCAATCTGTATACATTAGATCGAATATAGTTAAAAAATGTAAGGTAAGTAATCATTTGAGATCTACTGTACAACAATAATCACAAGCTCTTTACATGTGTAGATAAAAATTTGAAGAATCTGTCCATCATTTTTTTTCTGGGTTGAGAGGCTTTACGAAATATGACATCATTTCCAGTAAAGGAACACCGTGAGCATCGATGCTGTCAGGTATTTCATGGGGACTAAAAAATTAGATTCAGTGCATATAACATGAATAAATGCTAGGAATATACTCTGATGACCTATAACATTAAAACGTCTAACAGGTGACGTGAATAGCATTAGCAACTGTCAAGGCGTGCATGAAAAGTCAGCTCTCAAAGTTAAGTTGAATTGTTATAAATAGGAAAAATGGGTAATCGTAAAAATCTGAGTGACTTTAACTTGGGTCAAATTATGATAGCTAGAAGACTGGGTCAGAGTATCTCCAAAACAGCAGCTTTTGTGAGGTGTTCCCAGTATGCAGTGGTTAGTAGCTACCAAAAGTAGTCCAAGGAAGAATAAATGGTGAACAGGATAATGTGACAGGATCATGAGCACTAAAGTTTTGTTAATACAGTACGTGTGTGGGAAGCGAAGGCTATCAGTTGGATCAATTTCTTAAATCTGCTGCTGAGGACTGAAGCTGGTCCAAGAACCAGATGAGAGAGAAGATGTGGTAACATCATGTACAAGACTCCAACTAACTATGGTTCATAAAAAGATAAGTGAGTCAGGACTTACTTTGAATGTCCAAATATGTATTAAATGTCCCAGGTGATTGTCTTCCAGTTACTATATCTTTAACATCTATTCCTAATAAGCAGGTTTGAGTCGATGGTGGAGAGGAAAATCTCCCTGAGATGATATGAGGAAGAAACCTTTAGAGGAACCAGACTCAGAAGTGAACCTCATCCTCATTTGAGTGACACTGGACCAGAAATAATGTCAATGTGAATAATGTCCTTTCTACAACAGTTCATAGTCAAGTGGAATTAAGCAACCAAGAGCTCCTGAGGAACTAACAGGTCAGTGCAATTTTCGAGTTCACCACATATACAACACTAATTCCTTCCGGCTGAAGTCGTCACACGTTCACTGATGAAGACCCGACCCGACAAAGCTAGCCATATCCCACAGAAAAGCTACTGTAGCACAAATAGTTGAAAACGTTCGCACTGACTCTCATAGCAAGGTGTCACATCACAGATACAGTAATAATGACCACATATTGCTCATCTGTTCAAAACAGGGCATGCAAATAACAAACTCTAAATTTTTCTGTGTCTTTCCTCGATTTTGCTTTGTTGCTCTTGTTATTTCATCTCACCACTATGCCACAAGTCATCACAACAGATGGTTCCTCAGTTCTGCCACATTCACTCTGAATCATAGGGCAGATGCCTACAAATACAGTCCCAATCCATTGCGTGGAACAAACAGTTCTCTTCTCCTGCCGATTCAACACCTTCCACCTTTCAGTGAAAAGTAAAGCCACCATTAAATAATCACATTATATTGCATCCTTCTATTTAATATCACATTATACTCACCCTCTCTCTCACTCATTTTCTACCACTTATCCGAAATTCTCGGGTCACGTGGAGCCTGTACCTATCTCAGGCGTCATCGGGCATCAAGGCAGGAGATACACCCTGGACGGAGTGCCAACCCATCGCAGGGCACACACACTCTCATTCACTCACACAATCTCATGCTACGGACAATTTTTCCAGAGATGCCAATCAACCTACCATGCATGTCTTTGGACCGGGGGAGAAAACCGGAGTACACGGAGGAAACCCCCGAGGCACGGGGAGAACATGCAAACGCCACACACACAAGGCGGAGAAGGAAATCAAACCCCCAACCCTGGAGGTGTGAGGCAAACGTGCTAACCACTAAGCCACCATGCCCCCATCACATTATACTCTGTATCCTAATGTTGGCTAATAATGATTTTTCATAGGAATAGAAAAGGCTTGAACTGAAGAGCTTGACATAAAATAATAAACCTGACAAAATAAACCAGACAAATAAAAAACAGTAAAACTCAGTGATGCAACTGCATGTCGAGGATGAGAAGCCAAGAGTCATTTCAGCAAAATGAACATTTCTGCAGGAAAATTTGCTCCTGAACACGTTAATCGCTCTCATTAGCATGCATAATGGTACTTTCAAACATGCTTCGTGTTATTGTTTTAGATTGAGGGGACTGTTAGACAATTAAAGCTGCTCCTTGTGCATAAATTATCCATATTGCCTAGCATTTATTTTTTTATTACACAAGAACTAGCTTTATGCATTAAGTATAGATAAAGTATAGATAAAGACACATTTTTGCATCATATATTGTATAAACCCTTAAACAGGATCTTATTCATTCATATTCAAACCAAAGTAAATTATACAACTAAGTATTTACCACACAACCAGACTTAATTAAATCTATATTAAAGTGTTGAGAAACAGATTTCTAAATAAATATATTAAACAAAATATGCCCATTTTGTTCTCCCTGAGCAGCTCTTGCACTCATTCACCCTTCAAACCAAAGTCAAACTAATGACAAAAAAAAGTTCATTTTTAAACCCGAATAAAAGCTCTACCTGCAGAGATTAAGAAGATTTACCAGTATAAATAAATATAAAGTTTATTGTGTGCTGGGGAAAGCATGGTGCTGATGAAAGGGTGAGAAAGCACTCAGCTCAAACAAAGAAGATTAGAACCACAGCTAGAGGCAATAAGGCAAAACAAAGTAAATGTGCACAGTGGGAACATTACACATCGTAGGCCGTGCTAAGACTGGCTTAAGTTCTCAAATCTTCTGCAATACCGAGTACTGAGACTGGTCCAAGAGCAGAATGAGAGAGAAGCTGTGGTAACATATGTGGTTATTATAAAGGTCATATACATGTCTCTAACGAACTATGTATAAAGAAGTTAAAGATAAATATCCAAATATGTATTTCATGTCCCTGGTGCTTTTTGCCAGAGTGAAATATTTATTTTAATTCATTTCAATTTCCAAAGAGCAAAGAGCATTTAACAATTGACATTGTCTCAAAGCAGCTTTACATAAGTATAGAAAAATAAATAAAATACAAATTTTAAAGTATAAAGTTTCAAATGAAGTTACTATTTATCCCTAATGAGCAAGTCTGAGGTGACGGTGGTGAGGAAGATCTCCCTGAGATGATATAAGGAAGAAACCTTGAGAGGAACCAGACTCACATGTGAACCTCATCTTCATTTGGGTGACACTGGACAGGAAATAATGTCAATGTAAATAATGTCATTTTTACAACAGTTTGTAGTTAAGTGGAATTAAGCAACCAAGAGCTCCTGAGGAACTAATAGGTCAGCACAATTTCTGAGTTGACCACATATACAACGCTAATTCCTTCCTGTTGGCTTCTTGAAGACCCGAGCACGAAGCTGACTGGCGCGACGGTGGTTCAGAGACGGTGTGACGGTCTCCAAGGGGCCTTATCCACATCAATCCCAGGAGTCAATGGCTGTCCATGCAATTCAATCCAAAGCAGAGTTCACCAACAAGTGACGAGGCTCTGACCTGGGGTTGGGTGTCAGGATTAATGAAGTAGTTCCAGAAGAAGAAGCATCATTTCATTGCAGTTTTTGTTGACCACTGCTGTTGTAAATCCTACTTTTAAAATGCTTCCCATATTGGTATATCTTCTATAGAGCAATGGGTTAAAAATGGTCACAGCTAAACCCCAGAAGTTGGTTTGTCTTCTATTAGACTGGTGTTTTCTCTCTCTCTCTCTCTCTCTCTCTCTCTCTCTCTCTCTCTCTCTCTCTCTCTCTCTCTCTCTCTCTCTCTCTCTCTCTCTCTGCGTTAGTGTTCCTCGATAATAGCATAAGTACAGGTGATGCCTGCAGGCACAATATACTGATTAAAAAGCTGGCTTTGTTTCAGGAGTAAAAATACATTCTTTGTACCAGGCATCAGAACTAAGAACACTCACTCCGTAAGCTCGGGGCCTTCTTAGATAATAACTTTTATTTTCTGAATGCCATCTTGCCTGAATAAAGGAGAATCTACAAACACAGACTAAAAGTTTGATGGAGCTTCACTTCGATGACGTGAATGAGGGACATTTGCAGGTAGTCATGATCCACAATGATCTTAACCAGGATAGAGTGATTCTAGAATAAAAATGAAATAAAATTTCAAAATACGATTGCACCTAAATTCCATGTTTTAATTCTATTATTTGTTTGATCTGAATTATAACCTACTGCCTGTAGCTTTCTGTATATACAGTATGATATTTTCATAGCACTGGTGCTAATAATTGTGACTTACATATTTGGAAAATTATTATTTAACTATATAATAAACGTCTTTATAATTAGCTAAAGATTAATTACTGATTTAATCAACATTTATGAATAACATCAACTTCTCAGAGAACTAATACTGTACATGCATTAATTAACAAGAACACTTATATGTAAGTAAATAAACACTAACATGTCATTTTATGCTAATTTGTGATCTGGCATTTCAATACACAACAGTCTAGACTTTATGCAGACTACAGTTGCGATGAGACAAGCCAGAGGCTGAGGAACCTGAGGAAAGCCAAAGTAGCATAAATAACAACTCTTTACAAATGTGGTGTGCAGAAAAGCTTCTCAGAAAGGACAGTATGTCCAAACTCATCCTCAAGCTGCGTCTATCTCAAGCTGCAGGATCATCAAAACTTGACAGGAGAAGATTGGAAAAATATTGCTTGGTATTTTTCTAAACTTCATCTCTATCAAAAGCACAATTTCCTGTCTGCTGTCAAGGTAAACAAGATTATAGCCCTTAAAACTACACCTTTTCCCCAATCAATATAACCACAATAACCACAATATAACCTAGAGCTGATATCTGTGTTTTTGTCTCAGTGTAAGATGTTTGATTTGTTCACCTATGGACCTCTGGTGTTTATAGGAGTTATGAAAAAACAGAATATATATATATATATATATATATATATATATATATATATATATATATATATATATATATATATATATACAGTACAGACCAAAAGTTTGGACACACCTTCTCATTCAAAGAGTTTTCTTTATTTTCATGACTATGAAAATTGTAGATTCACACTGAAGGCATCAAAACTATGAATTAACACGTGTGGAATTTTATACGTACATAACAATAAAGTGTGAAACAACTGAAAAAATGTCATATTCTAGGTTCTTCAAAGTAGCCACCTTCTGCTTTGATTACTGCTTTGCACACTTTTGGCATTCTCTTGATGAGCTTCAAGAGGTCGTCACCTGAAATGGTCTTCCAACAGTCTTGAAGGAGTTCCCAGAGATGCTTAGCACTTGTTGGCCCTTTTGCCTTCACTCTGCGGTCCAGCTCACCCCAAACCATCTCGATTGGGTTCAGGTCTGGTGACTGTGGAGGCCAGGTCATCTGGTGCAGCACCCCATCACTCTCCTTCATGGTCAAATAGCCCTTACACAGCCTGGAGGTGTGTTTGGGGTCATTGTCCTGTTGAAAAGGTGGTGTGTCCAAACTTTTGGCCTGTACTGTATATATATATATATATATATATATATATATATATATATATATATATATATATATATATATATATATATATATGTGTGTGTTGTGTGTGTGTGTGTGTGTGTGTGTGTGTGTGTGTGTAATTTTATATATATATATATACTGCCGTTCACTTCAAAAACATATAATGAATCAGATCAATTTTAAAGAAAGATCTACATTGTCACAAAGAGGCCCATTATCAGTAACCATCAGTCCTCTGTTTCAATCTCATTTTATGTTCGCTAATCCAACTTAATCATTTTATAAGACTAAATGATTATTAAAGAACCTTTTTACAATCGTCCCAACACAGCTGTAAACTGTTGTAGTGATTAAGGGAGCAAGAAAAGTGTCCTTCTTTAGGTTAGTTTAGTATCAGGAGCATCAGGAGTCATGGATTTGTTTACAGGCTCGACATGGCCAGAAAGAAACAACTAACTTTCACAACACGAAATGATTCTAACCAGAAAAACAAGAATATTTCCAAGTGATCCCACACTTTCGAACAGTAATGTTTATATTTAAATACTTAACAGTGATGTAATAATAAGCAAATCTAATAATCTCTCTCTTTTGCTCTCTCTGGACTGCAGTTACTGCAAACAGTTTACTGTAGCATGAACTTCATGCCAATGACGTCATGAATTTCCTGGATATGGGTTATGCATTTGCACTTTTTGACCATTTAATACAATTATAGTATGTTTCCAATTTAAGTCTGCTTCCTCTCAAGGTTTTCCTTTCTTTTAATGACACTATTATTGTTTGTTACTAGTCTTTTTTACATCTCCTTCTTCGTAAGATTCATGCTCATGGTAAACACACGAATGCTTCTGCTGCAAAAAAAAAAATCTGTTTTATTGTCTTGACTGAGTGGAAGATGAGAAAAAAAGAGAAAAAATAAAGAGCTTTTTGTTTTCTGACCTCACACATTAGCTGTCAGTAGAGCAAAGGACAAGCTTTTTGTATAGAGTTATCTAAAAACACAGAAGAATAGATGTGTACAAATACAAATGTAATGTAAAACATGAAATGTGACACTGACACACATATATATGTGTGGAGACATTTTGGGATAATTGGCAAATAAGGATTGTTGTCATGACAACGATATGTTAAGAAATGTTATATTTAGTAATAGTTTGGGTCTCAGGTTAATGTCTCAGATTAAGGTTAAACTCTTTAAATTTCATTATATTTTCACCACTTTGGTGTGGCCAAGTGGCTCAGCAGGTAGCATTGCTGTCTCAAAACTCCAGGCTCCTGGTTTAATCTCAAGCTCAGGTGCCAAGTTTTACACATTTTCCCCAACGTCTCCACATGTATCCACCCTGACTGCCAAAGTGGATTAGCACCTCTAAATTGAATGTATGTGAGCATTGTGTTTTGTAAAGGAGCTTCCTCCCAAACAGGGTGTATTCCTACCTTGTGCCCAGTGTCAAAAAATGAGTGATTAAAAATTCTCCTTACACCAAACATATAATTTTTTTCTTTCAGCTGCTCCCTGTTTGGGGTCACCATGGCAAATCACGTGGTCTGCATATTAGATTGGCAAAGGTTTTACGCTTGATGCCCTTCCTGACGCAACCCGCCGCAATGTGAGCGTGGGATACTGGCGCTGGACCACTTGTGGGCCTACACCAAACATAGTTAATAAAGTAAATAAATAAAAAAGTTGCATAGAAACCATTATTATAATTATTCCTATTCTTTGCATTGAGGAGGTTGATACAGCACCACTGGAGCAAGTAGGGTTAAAGGACTTAAATTGCCCAACAGTGGCAGCCAGGCAGTGCTGCGGTTTGAATCCTGCCCTTCCAATCAACAACCCACAGCTTTAAACACTTGAGCTACCACTGCCTCTAAACAAGGCCAAGGCCAAGGCGCTTGTGCAATGGTAAGGTGGTAACTGTAAGCATTATTTAAATATGACTTTGACGTTACATTTTCCACTTTTGGCAGACACCATTATCCAGAGCAACTTACATTTATCTCATTTAACTCATTAAACTGAGCAATTGCGGGTTGAGGTACTGACTCAGGTGCCCAGGGGCAGCAGGTTGGTGGTCTGGAAATTTGAGCTTACAATCTTCTAATCAGTAGGCCAATAACTTCTGAGATACCCTGCCTTTATTAAGATAAGATATAAGATAAGAGACGATAATATATGATAAGATATTAATCCTAAAAGGATTTCTTTTGCCCAAAATATAAATTAAATATGCTTCATATCCAATACTGTACATGATATTGCACATTCTATGATATTAACATACGTAATGTATATATTGTAGATTGGAAATTATATTAGATACATGATTCTAATAATGCTAGAATCAAATGAAAAACTTCATCTGGGGTATAATTATTTGAAACAGTCAATAGGGCTGACTGATATGTCACTGTTTATGGTCGTTGTTTATGGACTACATAAATAAAATCTATGAAAATAAATGTGGTTGTTGTACATTTTACAAAATTATTATTACATTATATCATTTTAGGTAAAGCACTTATTTAGTTAAAAAAATTATTATTTATTACTTATTATCACATACAGAATGTGTATTCTTTATTGACTGCATTATATTTTGTTATAGATTTGTTAATAATTACATCAAAAATCCACTAAAAGGATAATATCCAGTGTCCAACTTATAAAACTGGCAGATAATTGATTATTATTCTTGTCATTATTCTCTTACTGCTTCTAAGTTTGTGTACTTTATTTATACGGATGGGAGACAAATGAATAAAAAAATTGTATAATGTCAAACACAAGACACCAATACAGCTCCAGTGTGACTTAAGCTTTGTTTATCCCTGCAAGTTGCTAGTGGCTATACTATGAAGACATCAGTAGGAAATCCCAATCCCAGTTGGAACTATCTTACATGCATGTTGCTTCCTGGTGTGTATGAAGGCCATGACTAAGGATTTACATACATTTCCATCCTCTTCAAACCATTCAGCCAGCTCTTATGCTAAGTGAATGGAGTGTGCTAGCCTGGATAAAACCACACCCATCAGGATAGAAATATTTTATCATAGGATTTGTATTGATTTGCAGTGATTTGCCCTTAAGGGGACAAGCGGAAAGAAGTTGTGCTGTTGAAAAATAAATGCCTGCCACAGTTAAACACTGTGTCCTATATATATATATATATATATATATATATATATATATATATATATATATATATATATATATATATATATATATATATAAAAGTCCAGATTTATTAATATGTTATATTTAAGAATTTTTGGAAACCTTGAAGTTATGGACTCTCCTAGATCTAATACTAAAATCCCACAAACTTAAACTCTTTTAAATTAAAGTAGCCAACTGTACAGTATATTTTCTTGCCACTAGGTTGGTACACACAAGGGTCCATCTTTTGTAGTGTATATCTATCACTTCAATATGTGATACCTTAAAAATATTTTAAAGTACATAATTGGTCCTTGTGGTCCATGCAGCTTCTCAGGTGAAAGATACACACTAAAGTTACAGAAAATATAGCCGTAAGTGTGCCACCCAGGCGACATGGAATAGTATAGCTCATGACATGGAAAATAAACTCATGTCCTGATCTCATAGCCATTCTGGATATTTTTGTTAGTCTAAGGCACTAATGGTGATGAAAGTGTAATATAACAGGTGTTTAAAACCTTTAGACTGACTGAATGTAATAATGTAAAGTTCCCATTAAGCATAAGATAAAACCACCAGTGGCTGTAATTTGTTTACAAAATGTGATGGCGTGGTCAGATATATTCCCCTGCTGAAAAAAAGATCAGACAGAACTGCAGTTCTGCTATAATCGACTCTGTAATATCCGTGGCGGAAAAGGCTACATGCATGATTATTGGAAGTGGCTTAAAGTCTCAAACCAAACCAAACCAAACCAAACCTGACAACAAGATGAAAAGGAAATCAAATGGAAAAAAAAAATTAATTCTTCATATTGCTTCCATGAAGCGGATATATGACACACTACTGATTGAATAGAGCAAGCAGCCATTCTGAATGCTAAATTGTCTTTCCTTTGGCTTTGGCTTGAAAATATATTTTTTAAATTCATGATTCAATTTGACAACATTACTCCGCAATCAACGCCTCGATCATAGCATAGAGATTCATATCAAGCAGTTTCATAGAGTTTCATCAAAAACCAGTTTATAGTTGGCATAAAGTTTATTGCTAGCATATACAGTATAGCAGAAAATGTAAATGTACTGTATAAGCAGACGTAATCCATTCATGGATTAGATTATTTATTGCTAGCAAATTGTTTTTGCTATTCAGAAATACTAAAGGTTTGTGGATGAAGAATAGATCATTTGATGGAAAATGACTGACTGTCAGTCACTGTCTGGTTTTTTTTTTTTGTGTGTGTGTGTGTGTGTATAATTTTATATATATGTATTTTTTTTAAGCTCGTCAGCATAACACACCTCTTTTCACACTTTAAAAATCTTCATGATATTCACGTCTGTGCTTTCAAAAATGCTAGTTGTTAGCCTGCGCTTGTCACGCATGATTTTTCTTCATCCATAAACATGCATTGCTGATTGTAGCAGCGAGGAAAGAGGAGTATGCAGAAGACGTACGAGGACCTCGGACATCTGTGAAGACAGTTTGACCAGCATCTTTATCTGTGTACTCAGAGAGAACAGCAACATGAATGCAAAGAGACAGATGGAGCAAATGATTGCCCAGTGTAAATATACCCCAAGGTCAGGCGCTAAGAGCATTTATTGCAGGATTACGGGGAATAGGTTAAAATGCCTATGCAAATATTATTTATTCAAATATTATTATTTTTTTAATTTGCATTGCAAATCAGAGCTACCTCGACCTTGACATACACACTTATTGCATATTTCCCCAGCAACGTTTTGACCTCAGCTGCTACAGGTGTTACTGAGTAATTGCGTTATTGACATATTTCCTGAGAAACATCTCAGACAGTCGGACGTTAACCTAAACCCATGTTTCGTGACATAGTTCTCTGAAAAGTGACGGTCAGGCAAGGTTGTTCCTGGCACAGACGGTGTGTAAGGGGAATCACACTTTGTGTCTTCTATTCTTAAAAGCTTCATAAATAAGAAACTCAGAGACACTAAGAATCAGAAGGAGAGGAAGACAGACAGGGTTGATGGGGTGGCCTGACAGTAATAGATGAGGGAAGAAGACCTCTAAAATTCACTGTGCTATCTATCAGATGTATGCCATTTATCATCTGTCTGACAGGCAGCAACAAAACATACAGTAAACATTTTCCGCTGTACGTCATTTCACAGCTTGATGTTTTCAAACACAAATATTTTGTCCTCTTTGACCTAAAATCCTGGACCAACTGATAAACTTTCCCTTAAATATTTTCTTAAAACTTTATCTAATAGACATAAGCCTACATAAAGTGACTACTTTTAATACCCAGCACAAGTATAGATAAAAAATATAGATATAAAGCTATAGTTTTTTTTCCCTAATGTGTGTTATTGTCCTTCACTTGATGAAGGCTGACTTACTAGTCTGTAGTCTTACTAGGCTAGAGCTTTCTGTTTATACTTTTACATTAAATGTTGTTGATCTTAACTACACAAATTTTTCACTTAATGAATAAACTAAATACCTTATGCACTGATAAGTCATAAAATTATAACCAACTGCTTAATATTGTGCACTTGGTGCTCTGACCTGTCAAATCATGGACTCCACAGGACCTCTGAAGGTGTGCGTATCTGTATCTAGCACAAAGATGTTAGCAGCAGATTTTTTAAATCCTATAGGTTGCGAGGAGGTGGAGCTTCAATGGATCAGACTTGGTTGTCTGGCAAATCAGATTGAGATCTGGGGAATTTGTGATTTTTGTTATGTTGCTCAAACCATACCTTGGAGTGCTGTTGCAATGAAGGGGTTTCACTCCCAGTTTCCAAGCAGAACATTGCAAAGAGCACAATACAGCCTTCACCAGCTCGTTCTTCTGTGAGATCGGATGAGGCGGACTAGCCTTTAGTACCCACTTCCATCAATGAGCCCTGATTACTTTGTTAACTCTGTTCACCAGCTCTCTGTCATTTTGGTAGGTACTACCAACTGCATATTGGGAATAACCCCACAAGATTTGCTGTTTTTAGAGATGCTCTGATCATGCAACCATCATAATCTGGTTCTTTTTCCAGCACAACTTTGAGAAATAACTGTTCACTTGCTGGCTAATAAACACTCTAACAAGACAATCAATCAATAATTAGTCGTGCTTAATGGTATGGTTGATTGGACTACAGTACTTTATATAAATAGAATCCTCTTTATTAATTACTAATTAATTATATACATAACCTTTTTTGTGTGCATTACCATTTCAACCTCTAAAGGCTTTTTACAAGGGTAATGCATGGAAACATACAGTATAAACTTTAAGGAACCGGTGTTGGCTTTACACGTACAATCTTCATCACTCTTCATGATTTATAATGTCCCTTAATCAAATTAAAATGAGTGTAAGTGTGAAGTCAACAGTAGCTCCTTGGAGTTTATTTAGCAAAGCCAAACTTATCCGTAATTCTTAAAGTTACAAAAGAGCTTGGAATGGAAACCTGTCAAATAAAGCAGTGTTGTTTTGGTGACACTGTAGTCTGTAATAGGTTCCATCTTGCAGACATTGACATAACCAGAGCACTCCAGTTTTATTGGCAGAAAATATCGAGCATGGAGTGATTGCGACCGAAGAAAAACAGCCATGCAGGTGCTGATAGTTTTGAAAAAAAAAACAAAAAAAAAAAAAACGGCTCTCTGTGGCTTTTGTTTGATTGTGCCTCTGAATTTCTTTGACTTCCTCATCTGTCATGTGTATGGGGTCATCATGCTCGATCGCTCAGGTCCCTCCATGCTCCAGTTAGAACTACATTCATAGTTTTATGTCTCTTTTCCATTATTGCTCAGGCTTTCTTTCAAAATTACATTTGCCTCACTGTTCCTGACCAGAGTCATATCATACCAGTGTTTTTAATGTACTTCACTTCAGCACTGCTGTCTCTTTTCGAACTCGCCATTTCTCGATGTGTCTATATATCACCAGCCACCCGGCCGTTCCTATCCCCACAACGATCGATCAACGGAGTCATCATTCTTTCAGAGGCCTAAAGAGATTGATTTATAATCTCTACTAGATGATTGTGCTTTGTGTTGTTGAAATATCACTCATTTAGCATTGACAATGGATGGATAAGATAAAAAAATACAAATAAAATAAGGAATTCATGACAGCCACATTGTCACTAATCTTCCATCTCAGTGTGCAGCTCATTTCCCAGCTGCCTTTGTCTAGGTTTGATTTGAGGTTTGAGTTCTTTTGCTTTTCTTTTGGTTTTCGTCTTATCATGACATTATTCTACTGTATGTGTTCATCTGATCTGTGTCTCATGTGGATAGTTGTTTGTGCCCTGTTGTATGTGTTGCTTCATTCTTGCTATGCAATTGGATTTTATGCAATTTCTCAGTCCCTCCAGGATTTTGTATATATGTATATATTTTTTGTGAGGTGTTGTGGACAAAAATGTCTTTCAGTTTTTATAAAATTGGCGATGCAATTTTCCCCACATAAATTACTTGATTTGGCAAAATTTCAATCACAGGGTTTTTCTTCACACTTCTACTAGTGTAGTCACATATGCATTTCCTGTCTATGATACCTGTACTCATCGCAGAGTGCTTTGGACCAATGAGTGTTGTGATGATGTCACACAAAGCGTCTTGACCCAAATCGACAGAAAATCTGTGGTAATTCTGAATACTTGCAAGCTCCTCCCAATATCACAGTTAGCTTGCTATTGCGTTAATTTTTGCGATCGTCAAATCCTAGATGGACCGATTTGCTTGATACATTCTGAGTCTCCTTTCTCGTGTCTGCATTCATAAAACATATATTTAGTTAACATATATTTAACACTTATTAACTTACACTCCTAAATACCTATATTTTTTTTCACTGTAAAATGTGCAGACATATTGGCAAGCTGAAAAATATATTCCTAGTTAAGTGGCTTACATAGTATCAAACACATAACATTTTGCTCTTCATCTCAAAAACGTAATTGCTGAGCAACAAGCTCACACTGATTCAATGCAGTCTTTTAAGGAGAAATTGGGGGGGGGGAGCTCAGTGGTTAACGTGTTGGACTACTGATCAGAAGGTTGTTAGTTTGAATCTCAGTGCCTGCAAGCTGACATTCCTCAGCCCCTATGTGAGGCAATTAACCCTCAATTGCTCTGGATAAGGGAGTGTGCCAAATGCCATAAATGGGTTAATTCATCAGTGGAAACAGTTGAATCAATGTGAGTTAGTTAAGGTGGCTGAGTTGTTAAGGCTTTGAGTTACAAATCAGAACATTTTATCCCAATAAATCTGTCAAATCTTTAGTAAATTCTTCAGCGTGTGCACAAACATGTACTGTATCAAGCTTAAATTGTGTCAGCGGTGAAAGATTATTTTCTAGTGGATTTTGTTGGCATCACAACACAGTTATTTTAGAAGGTTAACATCACCCCTGCTCTAACCCCTTATCACTGTACTGCAAGTGGCATGAGTATATAACATTTACAGCATTTGGCAGACACCTTCATCCAGAGCCACTTACAATTATCTCATTATTTCTTGCATCGGAGCAATTGAGGGCTTTGCTTAACGTCCCAGCAGCAGTAGCTTGGTGCTATTGGGATTCAAACAGACCAAGTGATTCCTACCTCCCCGGACAATTGTGAGATTGACCTCAAGTGTACGTATATGGTTCTATGAGGCCTAAAAGACTGCTAAATGATTTAAAACTGGTGCCAACCAGGAGAGAACTCTGTGAGTAAGTTCTGGTTCTAAGAACCATGACTAAATAGAATTGAAAAGAATTATTGCAAGTGATCTGAAGCTATTTGTTTACAGGAGTATTGATGAGCAGGTATATTTGTGTGAAGTTATAATTGAAGGGGTGTAAAGATGTTGACTCTAATGAACTATTTGAATGATTTTATCTTTCAAACACACACACACACAGAAAGAAAGAAAGAAAGAAAGAAAGAAAGAAAGAAAGAAAGAAAGAAAGAAAGAAAGAAAGAAAGAAAAAGAAAGAAAGGGGAGGTGTGTAAGGGGCAGATGGACTGGCAGAGCTGGGACGGGGCAGAGGGAAGGAGAAAGAGGGGGAAGAGACAGGTAGGGGGAGATAGAGAGGGGGCAGTTAGATTGGGAAGGTTGAGGCACAGGGAACAAGAGAGAGAAAGGAAAGGTGTGTGTGTGTGTGTGTGTGTGTGTGTGTGTGTGTGTGTGTGTGTGTGTGAGAGAGAGAGAGAGAGAGAGAGAGAGAGAGAGAGAGAGAGAGAGAGAGAGAGAGAGAGAGAGAGAGATAGGAATTACAAATGGCTCCCAGAAGCATGAGTACTAAATGCAGGAAATGTTCTTGTTCTGCTCTTTAGGTGACATAACCTTGTTTGTGCATTGACCTGCTCTATTCTATTTAATACACACAATGCAAATTTTCTGTACACAAATAATTTTCTCCCCCTTTCTACCCTTGACAACAATACAACAAGGGACTTCATCTTCGAACTCCACTGCACTGATCATATGCAGCACTTTATGGAATATATGAATATTTTAGATTATCCTGCTATGTATTTGAATGGATTTGGAAAGAAATAATAACAAATCTTTAGTCAAAGCTAACACAAGCTCTTTAGACTTATATAGTATTTCACCTTCACCTTCTCATTGCCTTGCCACTGTCCTGTTAAGGGAAGGATGACCTGACCAGCTTCCACCCTCACATCTGTTGTGCATTTTTATCAGGACCATATTACCATTTCAAAGAGGGATTGTAGGCTCTTACATAGAGATTTATCTTGGAACATGGACAGGTTTTAAATGTGCAGCTCATGTGCATGCAATAAGCCTTAAAGTGGAATTATAGTCAGATGAAGCATATGAACCAATAGCCACACTTGCTCCCTAAAGTTACAAACAATTAAACACAGTATCTTTGATATGATTCTAAATAAATAACCATCAAACAAACATAATAGATACGTACCAAAAGGATCCTAAAATTAGTGATACATGGATCAAAACAGATCTGGCTTCATTGTTTTTTTGGTCTCTAGCTTGCTAATGAAGGCTATTAAATGCTTATTAAGATTAGCTAATCAAACCAATACTAGAAAAAGACTTCAAGAAAAGAGTAAAATTACAGATAAAACCTCTCAAAGCATTTAAATTTACATTTACAGCGTTTAGCAGACGCCCTTATCCAGAGTGACGTATGTAAGTGCTTAAATCTCTAACGTTGGATAAGTTAATGCTGGCTCACTAGGTTACATACACTACTTAAGATACCATGAGTTTAAAACATTGTTCAGAGTTACAATGAAAAAGTGTCAAAGGTTGTGTGTGTTTTTTTTAAATATATATATATTTATATATTTATATATATATATATATATATATATATATATATATATATATATATATATATATATATATAAATGCAAAAGATAAGGAAAGAAGTGCTAGTTGAAGTGTTTCCTTGACTCAGTTGTCCGGACCTCTAGGGGAAGTTCATTCCACCAACTTGGTGCCAGAACAGAGAAGAGTCTTGTAGTATACAGTACTTGCCTCTTACCCTGAGAGATGGTGGAACCAGTTGAGCAGTGCTGGTAGATCGGAGGGTGTGGGGTGATGAGGGGTGATGAGGGCTTTGAGGTAAGAAGGAGCTTGTCCATTTTTGGCTTTGTAGGTCGGCATCAGTGTTTTGAATCTCATGTGTGCAGCTACCGGAAGCCAGTGGAGGGATCGCTGTCCCTAACCCTAACCCTAACCCTAACCCAAGCCGGGCAGCTGCATTTTGGATCATTTGCAGAGGACGGATTGCGTTCATAGGTAGGCCTGCCAGCAGTGCATTGCAGTAATCCAGTCTAGAAATGACAAGAGACTGAACAAGTACCTGGGCAGCCTGTGTGGACAAAAATGGCCGAATCCTTCTAATGTTGTAGAGAAGAAACCGACATTAGCGAGTCACATTAGCAACATGAGAGGAAAAGGACAGTTGATTGTCCATGGTTACCCCAAGGTTCCGAGCTGTGGCTATAGAGGAGATCAGATCGTTGTGCAAGGATATAGCATGGTTCAGACTCTATAATAACTATAAATTGTAACTATATCTTACTCAATCTGTCATTGTCAGTTTAAGCATTGCTTAAAGATCATTGTCAGATTAAGCATTGCTTAATCATATGCTTTAAAATAAAATCTAGCAATTTTTTCCCTGTTTGTTGTAAAAAAAACAACATTGAACAGAGTTTTAAATTGATAGTATCCTGTCTGTAACCTAGTGAACCAGTGTTAATGTATTCACTGATAGACTTTAAAGCAATTTTGTACGTTGCTCTGGCTAAGATGCCGTAAATGCCGTAAATGTAAATGTACACCAACGAATAAGAGGGCAGAATAGTAGCACAGTAGTGTAGTTCTAGAGTCTATGACTCAATCCTCCAAAAGAACCAAAAGAAAAAAACCTTGCTATATTTTGGTTTTATATAAAAATATTTGTCCAACAATTAATTAAGCATTACTATGAATTCATTTGCGGTTCTGGAATGAAATGAACTTTTAGTTCTTGTTCTTATTCTCAAATTTTAGATAAAAAAAAGCTTGAACTGTACTTTAATGTGACATACGTTATAACCACACTGTTGATCAATATCGGGTCTAAAAAAATATGTTCACCTACATCTTCATCCCAATGAGTTTGGTGGATCTGCAGTCTATACTGGGAACATTGGGAGTGAGACAGGAATGCACCCTGAATGGAAAGCCAGTCCCTTCCACACACATTCACACTTCGGGGCATTTACAGAAGTCAATTCTTCTGTGCTTACAGGCGGTGACCTCATCTATTGTTCTTTATTGTTGAATAATGAATGTATGCTAAAAGACTAATGCATAAAACAAAAAGTAAATTCAGAATTTCAGAGAAAGTCAGTTAATTAAAACCAAATTTCTGTGCTAGTGAGTAAAAACTTCCCCTAATCCTTCCTTCTCCTTCCTAATGGAGAGATAAATAATCCACATGAAACGGGGTAATAAGAATAAATGTTAATGATAATAAATAAGCAGTAGAAGTAGAAGAAGAAGAAGAAGAAGAAGAAGAAGAAGAAGAAGAAGAAGAAGAAGAAGAAGAATACAGCCTGATAAATACATAAAGATATATAAATATGGAAAGATATTGGAAATAATAAGGAATCTAGTATGTCACCATACTGGTGTTCCGTTCTCTCTCACACACCAAAGGACAGACAGACAGAGAGGCAGACACACACACCCCGGGTTTGATAAGTATGGCACATCAAACTGACAGTCGCAAAGGACAATGTGACATTTATCTACCCTCAGACATTTCTGACACATTCATCCCGGCCTCCAGAAAAAACTGCCCTCACATTTGCTTCGCTTCCTGTATGTCAGTGTTTTTCCCTGAATTTTTAAGTTTCATCATCCTCTTGTGTAACTGTGTGACAGTTCGACTGTCATAACCGATTCATTTGAAAAGAACTTTCGCAGAGTTTAGAGCAAGTCTGTAAGTAACAAACGGGAAAGTCATTGTGAAAAGCAACCCTCAAATAGAGTTCAGTTCAAAGAATATTTCCTGAAGATAATCCAATTCTGTGAGATGGGAAACTTTGCCGACTCACAGCTCCAGGCTTCCTGGTTTGATCCTGAGCTCGAGTTATTGCATGTGTAGAGTTTCACATGTTCTCCTTGTGTCAGTGTGGGTTTCATATGGGTTCTCCAGTTACATCCCAACTCTCAATAACACACCTGTACTGTAATAAAAGGCAGAAACAATATAGGACGTTAAGTCATTACAGTTACTGAATATCACCACACATACTATATAGATAGGTAGATAGAAAGAGAGAGACAGAGGGAGGGAGAGAGAGAGAGAGAGAGAGAGAGAGAGAGAGAGAGAGAGAGAGAGAGAGAGAGAGAGAGAGAACATTGTGACGGCTGTTGCAGCAGAGAAAAGGAACAACTCAATATTAATGCTCGTGGCATGGTATTGGGATGTTTAATCAGGTGTGTATATGATTTTTGCTATATAGAGAATCCCCTATGAAAGTAATTATATTATTATTTTATTATAAACGGAAAATATTGATCTTCAGTGTAGCTTGAACCCACACAAATTCTGGGTTTGAGCTCAACAGATGAATACCTGTAGGTAAATAGTCTATTATAAATTGCCCATTGGTGTGTGCAGGTCCAGTCTAGTCAACAAACTCTGGATTAACATCATTATAAAGCATTTACTGAACATGAATAAATGAATGAACTAAAAAAACACAAGGTTACAGTAATCCCTCGCCACTTCGCGGTTCAGGTTTCGCTGTTCAAGTTTCGTGGCCTCAGTTCATCTCTGATTTTTCAAAAATATTCATCGAAAAATAAAAACGGTTTCCCAGGATGTCAGACAAAGAGAGAAACTCTCTCAGAGGCTTTGTACATACCCACGGCCACTCAGACAAGGCACATGATTGGTTCCCGCCGCGAGATCTGAGTTGATTGGCTGCGCATCATCGCATCCTCTCCCAGCTTCTTCCCTTGTTGTATCTCGCCACTCTCGTTCACACTGTCAACTGTATCTTGCGTATTGTGTTCAAAATTAACTTTCCATTAAACCCTTACAATGCCTCCTAAGCGCCGTGCGCCTGCGAAAGATTCCTCTAGTGAGCCCAAGAGGAAGAGGAAGATGATGACCATCATTGAAAAGGTCAAACTTAGGGCCAATCCTACTTCGCGGATTTTCACCTATCGCGAAGGGGTTCCGGTCCCCATTAACCGCGATAAACGAGTGATCACTGTATTATCATTATTAAGTTTTTGAAAGGTAATTATTATAAAAGATCTACTACTCTAGAGAAAATTAATCATATTCATTTTTTCCCGCCTCAACAATTTCCTCAATTCAGTATAAAATTGAAAGCATACCACAGAAGTCAAACAGTCCGGTCCGGTTTCTGTTCCTTTGTGTCGGGCAGATTTGCATTTAAATAAACTTCATCTCTAAAGCTCTGGTGAACAAGATATTTTCTCGATATGTGTTTGAATTGATCAGTCCAAAAAACTAAAAAGTGAAGATAAGGACAAGTGAATGAAGGCAGAATTTGAATGTCATTTTGATGAGTTGGTGTGCAAACATTCATTGGAGCGACGTGTCTGGAGGCTTTGACAGGTTATTATCCTAATGTCTGTTTTAATCATATTCATTGGGTAGAGCAGGTACACACCAAAGTAGATTCACAGCATAGTAAGGAAATAAAGTGCACCTGAGGATTTCAGAATACTAACACTATATAATTAGCTCTGGTTTAGCTTAATAAAGCAAAAAAATAAAATCTATTTTCTATAATCTATCTATCTATCTATCTATCTATCTATCTATCTATCTATCTATCTATCTATCTATCTATCTATCTATCTATCTATCTATCTATCTATCTATCTATCTAGCCTCTGTCCATCTGTCTATCTATACATACCGTATGTTTATCTATCTAGGACATTCTTGGCTAAATAAATCACCATACTTCATCCTAAGCAGGAAAGAATTACCCAATAAATCTCTGATACTTCACTACAGCTTACTTTATAATGTAAATAAAGGCAGTGCTGTCATTATTATCCAGATCGCAGGTATTTTTCTGAGATGTAATGTGCCATACCATCAAGTAGAAAAGCTGCAACAGCTGTCTAATACAGTCATAAGTGTTCCTCTCTAATCCTTCTAAGCATTAAGACAAAGATGGGCTATTTTCATCTTGTTGTCCATTGGACGCCCTTGGTTTACTTGTTAATAATTGAAGGTGAGCATCAGATATCACATCTATAGCTTAAAATGTTTTATTACCTATTCTGTAGAGGACAAATGCTCCTCAAACCTCAGCATGTTAGCACCCCTGCCATCACCAGCCTCACAACTGGGTCCCTCCTCTGCTCTGACCATCTGTCCTTCTGGCAGACACAAATGAGCATGTGTCAAGGGGTAAAGCAGAGGACTTAAAGAGAGGACGGGAGAATGCAAAGACATGTTATTAGCACAGATGCTGCCATAAAATAGAAATATAGACCAAGAGAGTCTTGTCCTCAATAGCATTGCTCTATAAGTGTCTTGAATTACTGCTACATGTTATAACCTCTTAGAAGTACATACTCCAGAGCTGGAAATCTTTTACCCTTGACCACAAAATAAGATGTAATAAGATAAACATAGAAGAAAGCGTTAAAGGTGAAGAGTTGCAGTACATTTTAAATGGATAAAATAGAGGGAAAAAAATAAGAAACATATTTAATTTATTATTTCTTTTATTATATCAGTGATTGGTTGGTGTGAGGGCTGTGATGACCGCAATGATGTTCATTTTCCTACAACAACATACAATATACAACAATGTTGACAAATAATTTAAGTCATTTGCATTTTGTTAAATGTTGTGTATTTGTTGTGGATTTTACATAAATTCATCCATCAAGTTTTGTTGGAATGTTATAGCAGCTACAAACAGCTCTTCTCTCAAATCTCTTTCATGACATCAAATTGTTAATAATAGGTAATAATAAGTGAACTCAAATCCGATTCATTTATAACAGCGGCTCTGACGGCGGTGATGTCATGGTTACGGTAAAATTGTAGCTGAACTACTTTACCCATCAGCCCCAGCAAGTCACATGACCGAGTCACGTTAAGAAAAAAATGTCCTCTGTAATGTTTTCACGTCCTCTGTAATGAAGATCTCTGTGGCAGTAAACCTGTGCTGACACTGGAGACTCCTTCCACAAATGTTCAACCTTTCCTTACAGAAAGCTGCACCATATAAGACATTGTTGTAATCAGTTTATTATAATGATTAGATTATGTGACTCGCTAAGTAGGTTGTTACTACAGAAACAATAAATATTATGTAATAGTGAAGCAAAAAAACATTTTTGATCTATTGCATGACATTTTTTTCAAGCTGGATGGAATTACAGAGAATTATAACTGTGTATTACAATGATGTATTACAATTATAACTGTGAATTACAGACAATTATAACTATAATTTTATAACTGTGAAAAAAGAACCAATAAACAAGGCAAAAACATACTAGAAATGATGCTACAACAACAAAAGCTTGACAGTGAAACACACAAAAGTGAAGAATGACATACAACGTGTGAGTAACCATTGGCAGATAATATGGTCATGTGACTTTCTGGGGCTTATCGGTGACGTAGTTAACACTAATTTTGCCATAATCATGACATCACCACTATCAGAGCTGCAGTTATAAACAAATCAGCACCTTCTGACCAATCAGATTTTAGATCATTTATTAACTTTACACTGCCACACTGGTAAAAAAAAAAAAAGAAGTGAATATTAAAGTGAATAATTAATCAATTCCTATCACCAGTTTCCACTATTCTCCACTACTTGCCCCTCAAAGAGAAATAAATAATGATTTATTTATTAATAATGTGAGGAAGAGCTTCCTTTAAACAAATCTAGTATTTCAGCACATCACAATAGATTACCTGTCACTGTGCTCAATGAACAAGAGTCAGTCACTAAGTCACTGCTGAATGCGATATGCCTGGGGACATTTATTATCATCCGTGTTTACCTGCAACACGATTAGTGCACCTGCTTAACTGTGGCTAAGCTAATTACGCCCTTGTATTACACATTATAAATAAATAAATAGATAGATAGATAGATAGATAGATAGATAGACAGACAGACAGACAGACAGACAGACAGACAGACAGACAGACAGACAGATAGATAGATAGATAGATAGATAGATAGATAGATAGATAGTTAGATAGATAGATAGATAGATAGATAGATAGATAGATAGATAGATAGATAGATAGATAGATAGATAGATAGATAGATAGAATTTGATGTGTAATGTAACTGTATCTATCTGTATTTGGTTATAAATATTTAAATATTTCTATTAGAATTTAGATTTGAACCAGAAGTGTGCAATTATTATTATTATTATTATTATTATTATTATTATTATTATTATTATTATTATTATTATTATTATTGTTGTTGTTGTTGTTGTTGTTGTTGTTGTTGTTGTTTTGTGTGTGTATTTTAATAAAAACAGAAATAAACCTGCTTGTAAAATAATTCATAATTTTCATTCACAAAATATATTTTTAAAAAAAGCTAAAACATATTTTTATTCAGCTCTTAATGTAAAGCTGCTTGGGGATGTAGTAGCCTAATAGGCATGCAAGGCAAGGCAAGTTTATTTGTATAGCACATTTCATACACAGAGGTAATTCAAAGTGCTTTACATAGAAATTAGAAAACAGTTTATAAAAGAGAAAAAGAAATATATATGAAAAATAAGAAACACGATAAAATCATAACAAAAACAAATAACAATTAAAGAAAATAAATGTGATTTTAATAAAAACAGTTTAAAATGTGTTAAAAAGAATAAAACAGGAGTAAAAGTGATTTGGTAAAAAGTGCAGTCAGTGTGAAGCAGCACAGCGCTCATTCAGTAAATGCAGAGTTAAACAGATGTGTTTTTAATCTTGATTTAAAAGTGTTATACTGTTGAAGCACATCTGATCTCTTCTGGAAGCTGATTCCAGCTATAGGTGGCATAATAACTAAATGCTGACGCACCTTGTTTTGAGTGAACCCTTGGTATCTCTAACTGACCTGATCCTAATGATCTGAGTCGTCTGCTTGGTTTATATTCAATTAGCATATCTGTAATGTATTTCGGTCCTAAGCCATGAGGTGATTTATAAACCAGTAACAATACTTTAAAATCTATTCTAAATGTAACTGGAAGCCAGTGTAAGGACCTGAGGACTGGAGTGATGTGCTCAGATTTTTTGGTTCTGGTCAGAATTCTGGCAGCAGCGTTCTGTATGAGCTGCAGCTGTCTAATGGTCTTTTTGGGGTTCCCAGTAAGGAGTCCACTGCAATAATCCACCCTGCTGGTGATGAAAGCATGAACAAGTTTCTCTAAGTCCTGTCTTGAGACAAAACATCTAATTCTGGCTATATTTCTGAGATGGTAGTAAGCTGATTTGCTTATCGCTTTCACATGACTACTGAAATTAAGGTCAGACTCTAAAATTACACCAAGATTTCTGACTTTATTTTGTGTCTTTAGACCCCTAGAGTCAAGGTGTGTGTGTTAACCTTGAGAGTTTCATCTTTATTTCCGAATACAATGACTTCGGTTTTGTCTTTGTTTAACTGGAGGAAGTTTTGACGCATCCAACTGTTAATTTCATCAATGCACTTACATAGAGAGTCAATGGGGCTGTAGTCAACTACAGTAATAGGTAATAGGTAATGTGTAATAGGTAATGTGTTGGACTACCAATTAGAAGGTTGTGAGTTTGAATCCCATGTCCACCAAGCTGCCACTGCTGGGCCGAGGGCAAGGCCGTTATCCTTAATTGCTCAGTTGTATAAAATGAAATAATTCTGTAAATGTGAATTGTTTAAAGTGCTATACAAATAATTTGAATTGAATTGAAAAATTTAATTGTTGCCTCCAGGTGGAATGTACAGTAGTTTGTTGTAATCTATATACAATTGTACATCACATTTATGCATTTAGAAACCCATTTGAAACCTGCTGCATTAACACACATGTTAGTACACAGTTAGTTTTATTTATTTTATAGTGAAATGATTCTCTTTCCATCAAGGATTTGATTGCCATGCTGCTCATATTTAAATGGATCTGACGGATATTTGAGAAATTGCATGGCTTAGAATGGTCTTGCAAAACAATGGAAAACAATGAGAAGAACGCAGGGTCCTGTCATGACTGCAGAGTTCTCTGAGCAATTAAACCACACCAGGATCCACTGGGGAACTTGAAAGTGGGCTAAGACTGTTTGTCTCAGGAGGTCGTTTGTGGTCTGGACCCAAGTGTGAATTTGTGAGAAAGTGCCCTTAGACCTTTTGTGTTTGTGAATGTTCTGTGTATGTGTGCACTTGTCCACTTCTGTCAGATCTGAATGGAGGTGATAGAGGCAGGCCACAGGGCACATTGTCCTTCCTTAATTCCTTGACATTTGCAGAGGATAAATGTGAGGGGAGGAGACACAGCTGGCAGCTACTACTGTTTGAGAGCATTCATGAGAGGGTATGGGTGAAGGCCAACTGCAATAGATTTACAAATGGACTAAAAATGCCATGTTTTCACTACAGTTCATTTCTTCTTTATAAAAGGTTATGCAAATAAGTATTATACGAATCGCAAATTGTGTCATGCTGAGCTGCCTTCAACAGCAATATATTTCTCAACATTTCTAACCAACTACTCAGGGGTGGCTCCAGAGCTGCTGAGGACATGCCAGGTTATTTACAGGGGGGGGGCTGAACCATTGCAAATAATATTTGCAAAAAGGTCTTGGGCTTCTTTTTAATCATTTTTATTTATTTATTCAATTAATGTTTTTCCAACGATTTTGCATTAAAAACAACTATAGCACCTGGTAGTTACCAGATAACACCACTCACTATATGACAGTGTCAGGACTTTGGCCACGTGCATCTGTGTATGTTCCTCGTCACGTGTCTGCCCCGCCTTCGTCTGCTCCTCCCTGTCTACACACCTGTTTCCTATTGTGTTTACCCTGTGTATTTAACTGTGCCGCGTTGCCTTGTGCAGGAATCTACTGTTGTCTTGTCCTGTCTTCAGTCCGTGTCCTGTTTAGTGTTTCCTTCGTTATTAAACCCTGTTTCTGTGGCTATCCTGCGTTTGGGTCCGTTTTTATCCCGCATTCATGACAGACAGAGGTTGTGGTTGATGACAAATTTATCAATGATGCGTTCAACATCCAGGGCCTTCGCTCTTCGAGTATTTATGGCCAAAAGTGCTAAGCTGCTATTTCGTGTTGCAATCCAACAATCCGAACAACCAACATCTGAACCGTTCTGTACCTCGGCCTGAGGTATGTTTATATTCTCATTTTCACTAGAAGCAAAGTCTAAATCAGAATTACAAGGTCACTTATTTTGACACACAATGCCGCTCCATTTTTAAATGAAATGTAACGATATTACGCTTATGCCAGCGTAGCTGCAACTCATGTCATAGGACGTTACGTTATTAATATAAATTTAATTTCAGATATCCTGAAAGGTTAGGAGTGAAAATATTATTCATTTCATACCCAAAAGCTCAGGAGGAGAAGTAGTTGGATTAAACAATGAGGAAGGCTTGTCTGTCAAGAATAACACACAACACAAACATCTGCTAAATCTGGCTAAGCCTTCCTTTGCTATTGTTAAAGCAATTCATTCAGTACCATGCGTAGTTAAAGACAGTCTAAAACTAAATCACTAATTTCTGTGAAATGCAAAACCGCAAGAGGTTAATGAGTGTTTGCCGGCTAATGCTGGAAATATTCCACAAGAACCAGTGGGACATTTAAAGTAATTGTTAATCTTATAACGCATATAATTGTATGTTTCCCTTCCTGCTGAGCAGGAATTATGGTGTGCTTTAATTTATTTCATCTCTAAGAATCACTAGTTAATGAAATGTAAATTAAATGTTATTCTGAATTTTATACAAGGATGTATAGGGTTGGGATTTAATCTTTTTTTTTTTTTCATTTTAGCATTATTATTGCTAAAACAAAATGATGTTAAATGTATAATGGGGATCTTTAAAAAGAATATTGCAGTGTTATTCAAAACATACAGTACAGTGGATGGTTTCCCTGTACTGTGTTTGTCATTAAAAAATATATAATTCAGATATAAGCTGATCTTGATAGATATAGGGAGAGTAAACATAGGGGTGGGGATTAGTGAAGGGTCAATTAAGTGTGCCTACTAATGTCACTCCAATCAACAATTGTCTCTAAATCCAATTTGCTGTCGCTAACTGCCTTAGGGAAAGACTTGGAAATAAAAAACACATCAGTATCAGCGAGTGAAAATGAGTTTGCTCGTTCATGCTTCACAAAAGCTGGATTCATTCTGCGAAGTTAATACTATTCAGTGCTGGTTTGATATAGTGTAAGATTGACAATGAGGACACAACGTCCATAACGGAATCACAACTCCTCCTTATACAGTAGTGTGAGATGAATAGAGAAATACAATACAAGGACACCACATATATTCCAATGAGACATATGGTCCACAGGATTTGGCCGAACTGACGATCATTTTTTCCCCCATGAGACGGTAGGACGAGCGTGGTGCCGTACTTCAGGAAGATAGAACGTGGGCGCTCTTATCAGAGCTGTCAGTCATAATTAAGAGCACTTCTCCACCTTCACCCACCCCTCATTTATTTTCCCTTCCTCCTGCATCATACTCTCCTCCAGCAAAGCCTTGCTCATCTCCCTGACAAGGGAATAATAGAATGTAAGGAGCTGCATGACAGAGTGTTATTACAGCTAGCTCTCATTTACTAACAGGGCCCACCGAGCATGAGATGAGCCCATGAGACATCAACGGTCACTCGGCTGTGTATAAGCGATATGCTTGCTTCAGAACGTCACATGACCTCACAGTCAGTATCTTAATTGGTCAGGTAATGGCACAGTTTTGCATAAATGTCTCCTCGGCTTATGCTACAGGTCCAGTGATTGGCATTTATTCCAACTAGAGTACCCCAGTGACCTTGTATGTGCAAAACTGTGCTTTTGACTGGCCGTCACATTCATTATGTTCAAAATGGCAGTGTAATGTATCCCACTGCCTGGAGTGGAACACTGTGCAATGTCTCATTGAGCTTGAATTAAAAAAGGAATCATAAATGAGGATGGGTGTCAGTATGTGGAGACTAATTACAGTGGGCAGCTTCTTTCACCACAGAAGCACCTGGGGCTCTCAGAGATCTTTAACACAACATTACCCTGAAGGAGCTTAAGGTTGCTAAACTGTTCCAGACTAACTGCAGACATAAAGTAACTACAGGCATTATGGCTATGTATAGTATTAATTGAACCTCACACATTGTTTTATACATATCCCACAGTAGAGGTCTTCATGGGTCCACTTAGATACGAAAACCCAAGGTCCGACCCTCTAAAAGTTTCACATAATATAGCGGCATCGGGTCTCGGGTAATTTAAAATGAATGTGTTTTTACCAAACGGACCCGAGAAGACCCGAACTACTGTATCTCGTGTGTGTGCATCGACTCAAGTCCTTTTACAACCTTTCCTCTGTTTGCTTGCGACATGTGGCTGGCGACGTGTGGCTGGTGGTAAGCTAATTTTCGTTGAAACAGACCTGTCAATCAATTTTGAATCCACGCTGTAGCGGTTACTTTAGTGTAGAGTTAGGCAACATTCGGGTCCAGTCAGGTTAAAAAAAAATTGCCGTCGGGTCGGACTCAGGTCTATTTTTTTCGGGTTTGTCTCGGGTCGGGTCTTTCTAAAAAAAAAGAAATTATGCACATCGGGTTCGGATAAAAAGTGATTCGGGTCACTTCTGGTCGGGTACATAAATTTGATTGGTTGTAGGATGATGGTTAATTTTCATATAACATCAGACTGGTGGAAAGTTATGCATCCATTCTAAACAACTACTATCCAACTAATATAGTAGTTGTGGTAAATCATTTCAGGGTTAGGGTTAGGGGTAGGGTCTTCAACAAGTCAATCATTTATATAGTGAAGCTTTCTATAATAATATGTCTGTTTAACATTTATTAAAGGAGCTTCCAGTGTTAGTACTTTGCAACTAATATCAGTAAGTTTGCAAACATGGAAAGTTCTTCTGGATTATATGCTTTTGTATCAAGTCAATTAAAAAGTGAGGCAGTGTCAGGAATATCTGGGACAATTCTCTGCCAGGCCACATGGTGTCATGGACGGCTTGGGCTATTCCCTGCCTGAACACCAGTGGGACGTACTAGAAGGCTTTGTTTGTGTTTTTGTTTTTGATTTGTGTGAGATCCTTATATACGATTTTTAATCCTTCCTGCCTTGTTATTCCAGTTGCGCAGTCTTCCCTAATGTTTTCCATGTGTTTGTAGTTTTGTTATTTTTCTTAATAATCCACCTTTTTATGCATGTCATCCTTAAAATCTGGGTCTCGTTTGGATTTTGTTCCCATGGAGGCTCCCGTTTCCTGACACTTTGTGCAGTGGTTGAAACCCTGAGCCTTCCCACTATAGGCCTACATTCGAACCCAGCCGACTCTGGTGGTCACTGACAATAATGTAGAAGTGAGAACAGAACACTTCTAGCAATGAATGCAACTATATGTTGAATTAAAAAATGAGTCCATATAGTTCATTAATAAATGAGAAATGGTCATCGTTGGCAAAAAAAACTTGTTTAGTTTTTTAGTAATGGAAACACCTCCCTCCTCGAGCGTGAATCTTTTGGATTCTGTGCTTTTGTAGTATGAGGTTTCATTATCACTCTCACTTGTTTTCTGTTCTTCTCTTGAGTAAACCATGTATTTAAAGGTTTAATTGGGTTTCATTGTTGAAGTCTTGTGAATCTCAATCAAGTCAAAAGGATTTTATTGCAATTTCAACCATACAGTATATAGCTGATGCAGTACATAATGAAATGAAACAACGTTCCTCCAGGACCATGGAGCTAAATTAAACAAAACAGAGGTAAGTACTTAAAATAAGTTGTCCTAGTTACATAAAGCCACACAAACAGCATGAGACAATAAACACAATGCAATTGACTATTGTACAAATAAAAGGATACAAACAATAAGAGGATTCTTATAATCCTTGTAAACCTTGTTTCTTGTTCATGTTCGTGGTTTTCCGAACAATGTCGTTTACTCGGTGTATGGTTATGAATTACCCTTAGATGATGATGATGGTTATGATGCACACCCGAAATATGACCTATACTAATGGACTAACGTTAACGTTTCTTGATTTGCCCCAATGAATAAAGTTCATCAGAAGGATAGTAGTAGGATCATCAGAAGGATAGTAGTAGGAAACCTACTAATTTACTGTATAACTTATAGCAAGATTTGGGAGGCAAATAAATTCCAAGGTTCCTTTAATTCTGAAAGTAAAGAAAAGACAGGAAAATAATTGCAAATGATTGGAGTTTTGTGGTAAGTTGAGAAAGTCCAGGGTTCGACAGTAGGAACTGTCCTGCTTTAGTCACTGTCTCTCTCTGTCACTGGGATTTGACATTTAATTTTGATCATCGCTTCTTTTTCCCGTAGGGAAAATCTATCCTTGGCATGTACTGGTATGATTTTTGACAGTGTTACTCTTGGTAAGTTTTTTCTTTTGCTCTGGGTGCCTATACTACTGGCAGCAATTGACTTTATTGTCATTTCGCTGTCTGTTGGATAACCCAAAAATATAACACAACCCAAAAGTTTGATGAGGAAATGTTTCATATATAAAACAATTTGCAAATAATATACAAACAAATTTATTAAAACATGTTCTATTTCAAATACACAATATACCACAATCCTGATCTTTTTTTTTTTTTTTAGAATATTCTATCGCAAATGTAGAGTATAATGTATAAATCTAGCTTTTATTCGATTTTTATTTTATAAATAATATAAAGCAAAAGCATAAAAACAGAAAACCAGAAAAACAAACAAATATTTGGCCACTTACTCAAAATATAAAAGCATGTCATAAAGCAAGTGAGGACTAAGAGAGAGAGAGAGAGAGAGAGAGAGAGAGAGAGAGAGAGAGAGAGAGAGAGAGAGAGAGAGAGAGAGAGAGAGATAGGGAAACAAAAGAGTGAGTGTACAGAGGGTGAAGCAGATGAAGCCTGACAGTGAAGGTGAGAGTAAAAGGCAGAGCTGGAGGAAAAGTGCTTTATGCAGTGTCCTCTTATATATAGGTCTATATATAACAAATATGGCAACCAAATATTAAACCTGTCATGAGGTTTGCATTTAGCATGAATAAATATTTTATTGTCAATCAATATGGAAGCAATTTTGACACCGGCTTAAGAAATACCTTCACTAAGAGGTAATAAGTCCTGATTTAATGCCAGCAACCAGAGATTCTACTCATCTTATCCTTGTATCCTTATAGAGATCTGGGAGTTTTGAAGGTTTTAGACGCTGAAGGGTTTTAGCCTTCAAAGACTTGAAAAAAGTCTTCCTGGCACAGTACTCCTGAGTACATCTGGCGGATCCACATGCAGTTGCACAGGTGCCAACGTGTCGAGAAAACATGATGGACACATGAAACACTCAGGTGTCTCACAGGGGAAAAAAGGAATCAAGTCAGAGGAGTCAAGAAAGGGTGGAGCCATTTAACAGATCAGGAGGGAAAGTGATTTTCCCAGTGTGAAAAAACTTGACATTACACTACTTTATTTTGTGGTGAAAACTCAGATCTAGGGATTATCGATGACGTATCTGAGGAAGATTTGAGTTAAATAATTTCACTGGTCTGTCGATCAACTGTGTGACTTCATCCATTCACTGACATTTACTTTATAACTAAATCTACTTATGGAAAAACAACACTATCTAACGGTCAGGGATTGTGGAGGATGTGGATGCAAGTGGAGAAGCTTTTATTAACCTGTTTGACTCTAGACCTATTTTTGAGCCTCTTGCTTGAAAGCAACATGCTCAATTTAAAATGATTATATCTCAAAAACTACAAGGTGTATTTGAAGAATTCTGGTACTTATAAATATGTATATATTACTGGTTTATAGAATTTATATATTACCATATTACTATTACATTGGAGTTTTATGCTTCTGGTTTTATGAGTTTTGGTCACAGAGTGTTCATCCTTATACCGTTGGAATCTGTAGAATCTGGGTTGTGTTTGTAACGTGTGGCTGACTGCTTACGTCGGTTTTGTTGCGTGCGCAAAGTTTAAACATTTGTTCTGTCTGTTCTGTCTGACCTGCACATTTTTTATGAACAGCAGATATGTTAATCCCCCTCCACTGCTTCTCTCTTTGTACCCATCCCGAGGCATCCAGACATTGTACCAGCTCCCGACGTCCTCTGTGGGACGAAGCCTTTGGACGTCCACTGAACCGAGGCCGACTCTAAGAATCCTGAGACATCTCTAGTTAGACTCTGTGATACTAAGGAGATCTGAAGTCCATGATCCTTACACCAATACAACATTTGTTGACTGTATATTACAATCACACCCCCAGTGTCACCCATATGAGGATGGGTTCCCCCTTGAGTCCGGTTCCTCTCAAGGTTTCTTCCTTTACCAATTTAAGGGAGTTTTTCCTTGCCACTGCTGCCTAAGTCACCTCAGACTTGCTAATAGGGGAATAAATACACTGTGAACTATATATATATATATATATATATATATATATATATATATATATATATATATATATATATATATATATATATAATAATAATCTTGAATTTTTATTCGGTTAATTATTTTTCTTTTATTATTCCTTTTGTTTACCTTCTGCTCTATGTTTATGATCTGTAAAGCTGCTTTGAGACAATTTCTATCGTAAAAAGCGCTATACAAATAAACTTGAATTGAATTGTTTATTTAGTAGCTTGTTGTTGGAGTTGTGTTTTGTTTAGGTGGGAATGGTCTTTGTGGACTTATAGCTGAGCTTCTTGCTGTATTTCTGATATGATGCATGTGTAAATACATGCAGGCTTTGTATGATAAAGAATGGATTAATAATTTCTGGTGGAAGGGGTTAATTAAAAAGCAGACAGCTAATGAAAAACATTAAAATCATGAATCCAAAACCAAAAACCAGGCAAAAACATCCAGAATTTAAGTGAGACTATGGCACATATAATGACACACTATGACAATCAAAACAACAAGCTTGACTAAGAAACACACAGAACTTCAATAGTTTATGGTCATGTTATGTGCTGGGGCTGATGGGTAATGTAGTCAAGTCAATGATTATAACTTTGAGATTGTTAATTAAAAAGGGGGTTACAAAGAAGTAGAAGCCTCATTGCTGTCTATTCAAACTTATCTCTGTTCACATGGTATATATAAAAATACTGTAACACAGTGTTCATAAAAAAAGTCATTAATTAATTAAAAATAATAATAATAAAATAATAATAATAATAATAATAATTTTTTTATTATTATTATTATCTGTAATGTGTCTGTCTGTGTTTTCCCCTTGTTTCTGTCTGCCGTCTCTCCCTGATGTTAATTGTTGACCCCGCCCACCTATCTGTTACCATGGACACTAATTACATTCATTCTCTTCCCCAGGTGTTTTGTCTTAGTCCTTGTCTGTCTCTGTTTTGTGATTGGTTCTCGTTCTCCATATATACTCTGTCTGTTCACTTCAATGTTGTTGGTCGTTTTTGGTGTTGGTGTGTGCATGTCCATGTTCCCGTTTCCTGTTTGTTCCGCGTTGCCTGCCCGTTTGTTTGTGTTTTGTTTAGTAAAAACCTCTAAACTGCATTTGGATCCTCACTCGTCTTTGTCTCACCGTGTCACTTCGTGACAGAACGACCAACCTCCAATGGATCCAGCAGAACTCCTGTTTTGCCTACGTCAGGAGGACGCCCCAGTTGAGGAGTACACGGAGGTATTCTTGGACCTGTGCAGCGAGGTCAACTTCGATGAGAAGGCGCTCAAAGACATTTTTAAGCACGGACTAAGGGAGATCCTGCGGTATTTGATGCCGTCTACCAGAGAAATAAAGACATTCTCGGAGTTCGTCAACTTGGCGTTGCTCCTGGACGGGTCCACGCTGAGCGTGAACACTGTAGAGACGGAAGCCGGCCGTAAGTATTTTTTGGGGGGGGGCAGCAAGCATCGGGATCCGTGGGCCACAGAGTGGAATCAGCCACGGACGCCCGAATGCTCCACAGGGCCTCCGCCCAGACCAGTCCCGTGCACATCCGTGATTGAGCCAGTTCCCATGGCTACCGTACCGGCGAGCTCGGCTGAGGTCCGTGCTAACTGGCTGGTCTCCAAACTGGCGGATACCCCGATGAGGTCGGCTCGGGCGGCCGGCATCCCTAAGCCGCCAGCTGGACCAGCCGGGTCGCCGGAACCAGCCGGGTCGCCGGAACCGACCGGGTCGATGGAATCTGCCGAACCGACCGGGTCGACGGAACCGACCGGGTCGACGGAACCTGCCGAACCGACCGGGTCGACGGAACCGACCGGGTCGACGGAACCTGCCGAACCGTCCGGGTCGATGGAATCTGCCGAACCGACCGGGTCGACGGAACCGACCGGGTCGACGGAACCTGCCGAACCGACCGGGTCGACGGAACCGACCGGGTCGACGGAACCTGCCGAACCGTCCGGGTCGACGGAACCTGCCGGGTCGATGGAACCTGCCGGACCGACCGGACCGACCGGGTCGACGGAACCGACCGGGTCGAAGGAACCTGCAGAACCGTCCGGGTCGACGGAACCGACCGGGCCGATGGAACCTGCCGAACCGACCGGGTCGATGGAACCTGCCGAACCGACCGGGTCGACGGAACCGGCCGAACCGACCGGGTCGACGGAACCGACCGGGTCGACGGAACCTGCCGAACCGACCAGGTCGATGGAACCTGCCGAACCTGCCGAGCCGACCGGGTCGACGGAACCGACCGGGTCGATGGAACCTGCCGTACCTACCGGGTCGACGGAACCGACCGGGTCGATGGAACCTGCCGGACCGACCGGGTCGACGGAACCGACCGGGTCGACGGAACCTGCCGGGTCGATGGAACCTACCGGACCGACCGGGTCGATGGAACCGACCGGGTCGAAGGAACCTGCAGAACCGTCCGGGTCGACGGAACCGACCGGGCCGAAGGAACCTGCCGAACCGACCGGGTCGACGGAACCGGCCGAGCTGACGGAACCAGCCGAATCGGCCGGGTCGACCGAAATGACTGAGTCAGAGGACGCCATCATGACACCCAAACTACCTGAACTCTCTGCCTGGCCTGAACCTATGCATGTTTCTGTTTTCCTGTGTTTTGCTTCGCTGGACTTGCCAGCCCTTCTACCTCCTGTCCCTGTTCATAGGCCCAAAGCACCACCCTGGCTGCCAACTCCGTTCCGGTCTCTGGCTCCGCCTCCAGCACCACCCTGGTCCCCGGTCCTGCTCTGGTCTCTGGCTCCGCCTCCAGCACCACCCTGGTCTCCGGTCCTACTCTGGTCTCTGGCTCCGCCTCCAGCACCACCCTGGTCTCCGGTCCTGCTCTGGTCTCTGGCTCTGCCTCCGGCGCCGCCCTGGCCTCCTGTTCTCCCGGCGCCGCCCTGGCCTCCTGCTCTGCCGGCGCCGCCCTGGCCTCCTGCTCTGCCGGCGCCGCCCTGGCCTCCTGCTCTGCCGGCGCCGCCCTGGCCTCCGGCTCTGCCGGCGCCGCCCTGGCCTCCGGCTCTGCCGGCGCCGCCCTGGCCTCCGGCTCTGCCGGCGCAACCCCGGCCTCCTGCTCGGCGGGCGCCACCACTATACGAACCCGACCCGCCCTCCCACCCTGGTTGCGCCTTCGCGCCACCCGCCTGAACTGGGTTTTGTGGACTTGGGAGCGTCTGGAAGCCGCTCGTAGGGGGGGGGCTCTGTAATGTGTCTGTCTGTGTTTTCCCCTTGTTTCTGTCTGCCGTCTCTCCCTGATGTTAATTGTTGACCCCGCCCACCTATCTGTTACCATGGACACTAATTACATTCATTCTCTTCCCCAGGTGTTTTGTCTTAGTCCTTGTCTGTCTCTGTTTTGTGATTGGTTCTCGTTCTCCATATATACTCTGTCTGTTCACTTCAATGTTGTTGGTCGTTTTTGGTGTTGGTGTGTGCATGTCCATGTTCCCGTTTCCTGTTTGTTCCGCGTTGCCTGCCCGTTTGTTTGTGTTTTGTTTAGTAAAAACCTCTAAACTGCATTTGGATCCTCACTCGTCTTTGTCTCACCGTGTCACGTCGTGACAATTATCATTATTATTATTATTATTATTATTATTATTATTATTATTATTATTATTATTATTATTATAATAGAGGGCACGGTGGCTTAGTGGTTAGCACATTTGCCTCACACCTCCAGGGTTGGGGGTTCGATTCCCGCCTCCGCCTTGTGTGTGTGGAGTTTGCATGTTCTCCCCGTGCCTCGGGGGTTTCCTCCGGGTACTCCGGTTTCCTCACCCGGTCCAAAGACATGCATGGTAGGTTGATTGGCATCTCTGGAAAATTGTCCGTAGTGTGTGAGTGTGTGTGAATGAGAGTGTGTGTGTGTGCCCTGTGATGGGTTGGCACTCCATCCAGGGTGTATCCTGCCTCGATGCCCGATGACGCCTGAGATAGGCACAGGCTCCCCGTAACCTGAGAATAGTTCGGATAAGCGTTAGAAAATGAATGAATGAATGAATGAATGAATAATAATAATAATAATAATAATAATAATAATAATAAAAATTTGTTAAGACAAAGGTGCATAGAAAACCGGTTTCATCTTACTTATGACATTAGAGTTGTATGCATTTTTATAAAAATGACATTATATTTATACGAGTATTTCTATTTATAGTGTATCATATTACTATACTAATATATTATATTATACTGAATATGCTGCTATTCAGAATAACCCCCTGACTGTGAGTTTGCTTTTGTACAACAGAAATTAATCATATCAAGTAAGTGATATTCCAGACAAAATATAAATTGTTCTGTTTATTCTTCCTTTGCTAACAGAAATAGATTCTGGATCTGTGACACTCACATTATAGCAAAGCATCTGACTGGTTTGATAACTATGATTTCTACATTTCTGTTAAAGGTGCCTCTAGTAAATAAAGGCTTTAAGACAAAATGTGATTATGTCTCTCACTAAGAGAAGTGGAATTATGTTTGAGTGATAAACAGAGTGAATCAGCCGAGCACGCTTAAAGGAAATACAGTATGAAATGCTGCTTGACCAATCATATTAATGGACTAGACCAGAACTAACAACTTATATATTATATGGTTTATAAGTATTTAATAAGTTATATATAAATCAATAATAACAATATTATGTAAATGCACATGCCAAATATTTCACCTGAGCATACATAGATACTAATTATGCTACTGTCAAAGCTGGAGGTATTCGTTACTTTATAGACCCAGTTATATTAATGTGACACACTTGACACACACACAGAGAGAGAGAGAGAGAGAGAGAGAGAGAGAGAGAGAGAGAGAGAGAGAGAGAGAGAGAGAGAGAGAGAGAGAGAGTTCATTTGATTCATGAGCAGATTTAATGGAGAAAACACTGAAGCATGAGAACATTTGCTATAATGTGCTATTCCTGAGTTATAAGCTACAAGTCATTGAGCCACTTCATGAGCCGAACCTCAAACATGCAGATGAGATTAAAAAAAGGGGGGAAGAAAAGAAAACAGTCAGTGAGAGGAAGCAATTAATTAGCACTTGTTCAGTATAAGTGGTGTCCTGTGTTTATATTTAGCGCTCGTTGGGGTAAAAGTGCATAAATATTAATTAATCTGCTACAGTAATTGTCTTTAAACATCTGTTAAATTATACCGAAAAGCTCTTAAGAAACATAATTAATGTTCTCGGGGCATCACTCCAGTGTTTTCAGTATAGGCCATTGTAATTATAGTTATCAGTGTGGTTTATGCAGGTGGTTTGAATAAAACTACTTTAACGCTATGACTTTTCTCGTGTAGTTTTCATGCTGCTTTATTGAAATAGTCACACACACACACACACACACACACACACACACACACACACACACACACACACACACACACACAAGCACACACACAAGCACACACACACACACACACACACACACACACACACACACACACACACACACACACACACACACACACACACACACACACAGTCCCTATAATACAGGGCTCTCAAGTTTTGAAGACAGGCAAGCATGACATCTCCAACCCCACTGCAGAAAACACACACACACACACACACACAAAATGGGGGAGTTGTTGTGTTTGGTAAGGAACACTGACCTCAATTTAACCAAATACAAAGTATTTGTTTAATTTCCACTTATTCATTTGTGTGTGTGTGTGTGTGTGTGTGTGTGTGTGTGTGTGTGTGTGTGTGTGAGAGAGAGAGAGAGAGAGAGAGAGAGAGAGAGAGAGAGAGAGAGAGAGAGAGAGAGAGAGAGAGATATTATGACTGGTGTTGTTTATTGTAAGTGTTTGTTGCCTTTTTGGACTCCTTTATCATTTGTAATGTTGCTCCCATATAAAACAGTTCAGCACAAGCACAGCCATTTTTAGGGTTATGAGGACAAATTGTTTTGTGTTGAGGTTTTGTTCAAACCGACCATCGAAAATACCCTCTCTGATAAATGGTATATTTTTTTCCATTGGTTGTTGCGTTAAATCTTACCCAGATAGTGCTATTTTCTGATTGGCTTTTGTGTAGCCTTTTTTTTTTATTTGTGTGATACTGTAAGTGTCAGAACTCCAGGGGAGACAGGGTGCTTGATTCCTTTCCGGTTCCATAGAGACAGCGGTGAGGACTGATACATTTTGGGCGCTGCGGCTTATTAAATATATGATAAATAGTCAAAAAGTTTTTCTGCGTGAGAAATACAGTGTGGTGGAAGAGTGTGAGAAAAGACCGGAATGCGTGACTGTCACTCTCAATGCGTGACACTTGACAGTCCTGCTATAATAGTATATTTTACTAGAGGCTAATTAATTCCACAGTACTATTGACTGTTAAATCTGATTGGTTAGAAGGTGTTGTAGCGGCTCTAACAGTATAGGAATTAAATCACAGGTTTATATTTTTTTCAGTCCAATTAATTTTTATTTTACTTTATTTATATTTATTTATTTATTTGTTTGTTTGTTTGTTTGTTTGTTTGTTTGTTTGTTTGTTGAAAAAGAAGACTATTTAATATAGATGTTTTCTATACAAATATCTCTATATTAAACCTTTATGGAGACCAGGGTCAATGCTTTGTAAAGGTCAATACACCGTGAGACTCTTCAGGCCCGTATGGGATTCTGCGTAAATTTTGTTTTGTATTTTAACTTCAACAGAGAGAAGAAAAGAAAAAGAAAAACAGTGGCTGGTGAGTATGCAGTTGTTTCTAGCTGCTATAATGTAAGTGATAACAAGATCTAATTTGTTTTATACATTGCACAACATTAAATGTACCTAGAAATGAACAAAATATGCTAAGTGGTGTTCATTAATCACTTAAGGAAAAAATAATTAGTTGTTGACTGGTGCTGTTGCACAAGAGAAATAAAATCCATTATTAGTGTTGCATGATTAACGCAGCTCTGGTGCAAACAAGAAAATCATGAGCAGTTGATTTCCTCCCTCAGTGAAGACATGTTAGAGAGCAAACAAAGAGAAAACCAAAGTGTTCTCTTCTATGACACATGAGGGCAGTGCAGCCTATGCATTATTTAACAAATCTCATTAACCTGCACTGAATAGGACAGAAATTAGGAGTGTTTCGGAAACACAAAGCATTGCACCGTCTTGCCTTCTATCTCTTTTTCTTGCTTTCCATCACAAACACAAGCACATGCACATCTCCAACGTGAAGTTATGAAGGAGAATGAGATGAGCTGATGTGACACGGCTTCCGAAGACTCGGAGACGCAAGCTTCTTTCAATGGCCTCATTATCTGCAATGTAGAAATGAGTGCTGCAAATAATTGGAGCTTGCTTATTTATTTATTTGTTTGTTTGTTTGTTTAATTAATTAATTCATTCATTCATTCATTATTTAAATATCATTGTCCCTTAGCAGGCATTGGAGTACGAGAAAATGTTCACTTGTCTCTATAAAGCACATGTACAATTCAACCTCTTGTAGGAAGCCAATAAAAAGTGACAAATCAGGTCTGAAACTCGGCCACTTGTCAAATAAACGCTCCTTATTCCTCCAAGACTTTTGAGTTCAGATGGCATCGGTGAGAGGTCTGTTATTCCTATGCCTCTCATACTGATCTAAGGTGTCATTTCTTGCTCATATATGATTTAATCATTGTAGATATTTACAACAAATCTAGATGCTTCATTAAGCAGAAAATACATGCCGCATAAGGAACGGTAAATCCAGAAATACATCGAAACAAATAGGAAATCAAATATAGCACAGTCTTTCTCTGTTGGTCTAAATCAAAATATATTTTCCGGACACTTATATTTCCATGTTGTTATTTTCCTTTCAGTGCGAAGCCAGAGACAGAAGAGTAACCAGCATAGTGTCAGACATGCAAATAGGTAATAATTTGCATGATGCACATTTACAAAGGTTAAAGTAAGGGTTAGAGGCAGAGTTAGCAGTTGTGTCTGTTTTTGTATGGCTTTTGTGGATCTTCCCCAAGCTGTTGCCACAAAGCTGTAAGCACACAATTGTTCAGGATGTACAGTGTAGCATTAAGATATACAGTTCTGTGGAACAAAAGGGTTCAAAGCTGTTCCAGCATGTTAATGGCACTGTGGACAAAACCAAGGCCCATGAAGTGAGTGGTCTGCACAGTGATCAACGGTCTTCTGACATCAGTTCCTGACCAAACTAATACTCTTTGTGGCTGAATGAGCGCATATTTCCATCGTCACATTACAAATTCTAGTGGAGGTTATTATAACAGCAAAGGGGGACTCAAATAATCCATATTAGTGTGGCTTTATTAGACTGGCTTTGGTATAGTGGTGTAGGATGTTCAACAAGTACTCATACTGTATATCAACTAGCATATATGTGTGTGTGTGTGTGTGTGTGTGTGTGTGTGTGTGTGTGTGTGTGTGTGTGTGTGTGTGTGTGTGTGTGTGTGTGTGTGTGTGTGTGTGTGTGTGTGTGTGAGTGTGTGAGAGAGAGAGAGAGAGAGAGAGAGAGAGAGAGAGAGAGAGAGATGGTCTTGTGCCCACATACTTTTTGCAGAAAGTGTACATAATTTGTAAATAATTATATCAATTTGAAACCAAAGGTGAATGTAAATTCGGCCCAGTGGCATCGATATTTTTACATTTATTCATGTTTTACATTCATTGATCTGCTCATTCTGGGAAACTCTGAGGTATTTTCATCCCACTCACATGCGTGTTTGACGAAAACACCCAAGCAAACTCAAGCGAAACGAACACGCACATTAAAAAGACACAAATACAAACTTCAACAAGAACGTAAGAGCCGCATGAAACCGGGCAAAGAGCCGCATGTGGCTCGGGAGCCGTGGGTTGGCCACCCCTGTGCTTATATTACACAAATTTTGTTTTTGAGACACACAAACACACACCCCTATTCACACAAATTGGGAAATTTAGATGCAAATCAGCTTATAATGCATGGCTTGTTTTCTGGGGAGGAAAAACAAAGAATCTGGAGTAAACCGGGGAGAACATGCAGACTCTGATGATGTACCTGTATTACTGATGGCATCAGTTGTATATCATTCTAATGCAGGTGCATGCTCGAAGTACAAGGGTCTTGTCATGACCAGTTACACCATATTCATATATCAAGACAGCCTATAATTTAATATGTAATTTGAGTAAATAGGAAAAAATGAAAAGGAAATATAAAACAAAATTAAAGTTCTTAAAGTTAAAATTAAAATTATTAAAGTTACTAAATATTATTACTAACTACATTAATACTAACAGTCTGGACAGTCTGTCCGTTATGTCTGTACTGACTGGACCGAACTGTGCTTATATCCAATTTGGCCTTTAAA
>NC_062522.1:8947889-9020389 GCF_022655615.1 Tachysurus fulvidraco
TTTATTTATTTATTTATTTATTTATTTATTTATTTTAATCCATGGGTAACTACAGCTTCAGGAAACTTATAACCTGTTATAAGTTTTTTATAAAGTAGTATAAACTTTTTTTTTCTGACACTCAGACCTTAAAGTCACAAATATTCATGCAAAGCTGCTTATTTCTTTAACAGAGTAAGAAAACTCAAAGAAGTTCTTCTTTCCTGAGACGCCAAACCTACCAGCGTTACCCCAAAACACCTAGCCTCCTGGCCAAGAGTATACTGGAGGGTAAGCCTTAATTAACACCGATCTCATTAACCCATCCACAGAGAGAAATTGGATTAGCTCAGACATTATTACATATCCCTCTGGCAGGGAAAGGATCTATCTGTGATTATTTAAGGTAATTAAAATTATGCAAATGAAATGTCTGTGTAGACAACAAAGTATACATCAGTAAAAAAGAACAAAAAAAGGTAGAAGAAAAGTGGTGGATTTCTGTCATGGCATCAACTTAAAATAGTTTAAGTAGCTTAGGTATCCAAGGATATGCATAATCATTATATTACAAATTTAATTGCAACTACAGCCCAAGTCCTTGCCACTTTGTATAATATGTAATAACATCATGATAAACAAAGTGCAAGTGTTTTAAAATACATTGAACACTTAAAATAAATATAGAAATGGTTTGGGTCAATAATGTTGTTTTAATGAAGTAAACAGGATATTGTGCTTTTGTTTAAACATAGGATGTAAAACACCAGCATCGGAAGACTGGCAGTCGAGACTCCACTATCCTCCACTTAGCGTTAAGATGAGAAAAAGGAGAGCTTTTGCTGATAAAGAGCTGGAGAGTGTGATGCTGGAGCGAGAGCTTAGACAGAGGGAGATGGAAGAGCTGCATAAAATCGTCCTCCTTCAGGCCACTGTGTCTCCAGCTCCTTCCCCTTGCTTCTGTCCACTGTCTGAGAGAAGCATGTCCGGCTACATGTCAGCTTATAAATCCAATCCACTGGTGTTTGAGTGTGATCTCCATGGCCACAGACAGGAGTTTAAAACCAGGGCTGTAGAGCACTGTTCCAGGGAAATCCTCACAACACAGAATATTTCTACATCACTAAAATCGTGTTACGCCTGCAAAGGGACAGAGTCGTGTCTGGAATCTGTTCCTTTGCCCTCATTTCAAAACTCACACTATTATTGTTGCAAAAACAGAGGAAATACAGAGGCAGAAAGAGCCCCAGCTGCCTCGTCTCACAACACGAGACAGAGTGCTGCTGCTGACAGACTGGATGTCACGTCAAAGCGCGACAGCACTCTATTTCTGACCGAGGCGAAGGTGCTGTCACAGACTGAGAAGCCAGAAAAACACTGCAGGGCATCAGGGCTTGAATCACACACACACAAGGACTGGGCTACTAAACCCAACACGATGAAGAATGGGAGGCCTTTACCGTTTTCTGTCGAGGCTTTGCTGATGAGATGATAAGAAGTATTCTCTGTAGAATTGACATGGTTTTATAAATGTAGTGATTTATTTTTCTAGATTTTTTTTTTTTTTGATAGAGAAAACCATTCTGCCGGAGTTACTCTGATTCCAAAATATTTCGATTTAATACGTCTTAATAATATTCCTTGGGTTGTCTATTGTGTGCTAGTTAAAAAATATGTTTTTATCTTTTATTTATTTTATCTTGTATTCGTGTATTCATACAACAGCCTCTAGGTTTACACCTAAGCTTTATTTTCCCTGATTATATAATATCTATATATATGTACTGGTTTATAAAGATACGTAAATACGTACAATTTTATATGATTTTGTTTTAAGTTCATGCACAGTGGAAGGCATATTTTTAAGATGCATGGACGTCATACAGTGGAATACATAATGTTCATCTTTTATGTATTTAAACAGCATGTCATTTTAATGGTGTGTGATTACATCCCTGGAACTTTACAGAAATGACAAATAAATAAAAGTTATGAGTTATCATTGCCAATAGAATATTTAATATGGCAAATCTGATATTAATAAAACGTGATGGTGTGTGTATATATAATGGTTTATATTTCTTAAACAATATATTCATTTCATTTAAATTTTATTTGTATAGAACAAATAAAATAATATTTGATATACTTTTAATATATAAAACATTTTAAAAAAAATTAACATTTTGACATTCGGATATTTTTCCTAAATTATTAAGTAAGCCAGAGCTGGTGAGAAAAAACTCCATGAGACGATATAAGGAAGAAACCTTGAGAGTCAAAAGGGACCACGTTATCATCCTGACACCAGATATTGTGAATATAAATAATAGCTTTTCTGTAAACCTGTATGGTCAAAAAGTGCAATTAAACTACCAGGAAATTAAATCTAGTTTCAAAAACATGTCTGTTGGTGATGTTGGATATTAAACTGTAAATTGTTTACAGCTACAATTACTAAAATTTAAACGAACACCTTACAGCCAATCAGAATCAACTTCAAGAAAGAGAGAGACTGTTAATAGTTGCCATGTAACTATTACATGCATTATTTTAATAATAATAAAATAATAATAATAATAATAATAATAATAATAATAATAATAATAATAATAATAATAATAATAATAATAATTCATTCATTTTCTACCGCTTTATCCGAACTTCTCGGGTCACGGGGAGCCTGTGCCTTAATAATAATAATAATAATAATAATAATAATAATAACTTGTTTACATCACACCACACTTTTTCTATTAAAAATTATTATAAAATGTAAATATTATTATTCATAAATATAAACCATTTATTAATAAAATAATGATACATTTTATCTGTTAATCATTGTGTGGAATGTCGAGAATTTTAGCAGTCAATATTCTAGCCAATTTCCTCACCAGCCTTTATTTTTTTTTTTTTTTTTTTTTTTTTTTTTTTGGTTGGTTAAAATTAATTAGATTATAAAAAAAAAGACAGCTTGCCAACAAAAATCAACAATCAAAAAATCAAGACTTAATATAATAATTATCAACCTTAATCAACCTTATAACAATCAATTTTATTAATATAAAACATATTTAAACTATACAGTATATTCTTCTTACACAGGTTTTGTATACAAGCGTACAATTACTTTTTCCCCTTTTGTATTCGAGCGTAACTTCAGCTCTGTATACCTGCAAATCAGATAAAGTTGCCTTAGCAACATTTTTCTTTATTCTCACATGATCGTGATTTTATTCTGGAGCCTTGGCAGGTTTGTTTAGCCTGCAGCTGATCTGTATCCCACCTCTATTTTTCTCTTCCTTTCTTTTTTGTCTCTTCATTACAATTTCTCTCATAGGGGAGCGAGATAGTTTTGACATCTCTGGACCGTGTGGCGTCAACACGAGTGATATCGCCATGCCCTCTTCTTTGTCTGTCTCTATCTCAGCAGATCTCAGAGTGTAGATAGGGGCACCACATCAGGACGCTTTCAGAGGAACCTTAATCATACCCAGGTGAGGAAGAAAAAAAGACTCCGGGTAGCAAAGAGGCTTTTTCTGGATTATTAATAATAATATTATACTTGACATGTGAAATAGATGCATTATTATACATGGGTTTAAAAAAGGTTAGCTATGCTATGCTATCATTCCTGAGAAAGCGCCTAACATAACTAACTAGGAAATCAACAAAAACTAAAGCCTTATAGCAAGCTACTCACCTTCATGTGTCCTTAATTTAGTGCTTAAAGTCAATTGTATTTTCATTCTGATTTGCATAGGTTACAAACAAATGTGTGCACTTTGCCATGAGAATTGTTCATGCTCATTTATATGGCTGTGGATGTTAAAGCTTTAAGTTTTTACTGACCAAGAATCCTCTGTATTCTTTAGACAAATCTAAGTCTATATTCTACACTAATTAGAAGTAATAACTTGTAGCTAGATACTCCACAACATAACACAACACAACACAATGATCGATTTCATTCTTCAAACCAGTGACATTTCTATCCACCTTCCATTTTAACAACATATTTATTCTGCTTGATAAGTTGCTTTTTAGTAGTTGACTAGATTCAGATCTGCTGCCAAACAATTACCTAGATTAAAGGGAATGTAAATTACTCCTAAATATGTGTGTAATTTTCTACTATTCTGAGTGTCTGTGTGACTTCATTAGCATTCTTTTTCCCCAAAATGTTTCAGAGGTATGCAGTTTGGAACTGGGTCAGGATCGGCATGCTGACGGAGCGAATAACAGACTCAACCACAGCATTAGCTTCTCTCCGCTTTAAGAAGCAACTTCTAAGCCAGTGCTCTTGTTAAAGTGACACTTTTTACCCTTCTTATTTGCATGTCAGTAACATTTATTTAACACTCACCACAGCTGAGACTTGACTTTGCTAACCCAGACACTCTCCTGGCCTATATGTGGAAAAAAATATTGCCACCATAGATTTATTTATGCTTACATGATGCTCTTAGTCACCCCCAAATCGTTTATGTAAGCTAGACGTCAGTATCTCGTCTCTGTTGACAGGATATGAGCAACGTTTAGTATCAGGATTCGCGAGCTCCACTTTGATCCCACTGCCAGCTCCCTACACAGGCAGAATTTGTCACATTGACCCCCTGTGCCTGGTACATGATCCCAATCCCCCCAAAAGCACATCTAGGGTTACACACACTGCCAAATCCCTGAGCGCAGGGCTCTCTTTCAGTGTGTGTGGTTGGCCTTCTGCTCCTCACCTGCTGCATCCGATTAAAAGTCCACAGAGCTGAGGAGTTTCAAATATTTTATTTGGCTAAAGTGTGTCAGTGTGATGGTAACTGGTGTTGTTGTTGTTGTTATTATTGTGAAATGTTTTTTTTTTATTATTTATTTGTATTTTTTTGCGGAAAAAAAACTGGTCTAAAAGGTCTTGCAGAGAAAATTACAGCTATAGAAAATTCTTGTTTACAATGATAAGTATTAAAGGTGATAACATTAACGATTTAAGCAATACGTTCATGGCTATAAATAACAAGTTAAAATAACGAGACAGACTCTTAACAAATATGTGTTGAACTTCCAAAGGGAAGATCATTTATGTGATCTGTAAAAATAATTCGACTAGACAGCCATCCATTTTCAGTAGCACTTAACCTATACGGGGTCGCTGGGAGCCTGGAGTTTATCCCACAAGTCTGGAGCACCAGGTGTTTCGACCCATATTAGTGTACAGTTGAGGACACGATCACACACTTCAGACAATTGATAGATAACAATCAGACTAGAATGTATGTCTTTGGACTGTGGGGAAAAAACTGAAGTATGCAGAGGAAACCCTGAAAGCACAGGAATTACATGCATCCTCTGCAAACATTCTGATTCTCACCATAACGTATGAGTGAATCTTGACTAAATGTACTTTTTTGAGTACATGATGACTGTTGAAGTTACTATTAAACAATCAGACATACAGAAAAATGACAAATTAAAGGAAAAAACAGTTGTAAGTTATGTTGTTTATTTATTTTGTTGGTCTGGTGTGGGTTCACTTGTGTCTCGCAAATCATTTGAATATATACAGCATATATATATATATATATATATATATATATATATATATATATATATATATATATATATATATATATATATATATATATATATATATACATACGGTGGTGTGAAAAAGTGTTTGCCCCTTCCTGATTTTTTCTTTTTTGCATGTTTGTCACACTTGAATGTTTCAGATAATCAAACAAATTTAAACATTAGTCAAAGATAACACAAGTAAACATGCAGTTCTTTGTATGTTGTTGTGGGGTCTTTTGTGACATCTTGGATGAGTCATCGCTGTGCTCTTGGGGTAATTTTGTCGGCTGGTCACTCCTGGGAAGGTTCACCACTGTTCCATGTTGTTGGCTGGAGTCTCAAAGTTTTAGAAATGGCTTTATAACCTTTTCCAGACTGATAGATCTCAATTACATTCTTTCTCACTTGTTCCTGAATTTCTTTGGATTTCAGAATGATGTAGTAGCTCAGTGGTTAAGGTGTTGGGCTACTGATTGGAAGGTCATGGGTTTGAACCCCAGGTCCACCAAGATGCCACTGCTGGGCCCCTGAGCAAGGCCCTTAATCCTCAATTGTAAGTCACCCTGGATAAGGGTGTCCACTAAATGCCGTAAATGATGTGTAGCTTTTGAGGATCTTTTGGTCTACGTCACTCAGTCAGGTCTTATTTAAGTGATTTCTTGATTGTAAACCGGTGTGGCAATAATCAGGACTGGGTAAACCACTGATAAACCACAGTTAAATTATGTTTTACCAGGAAGGGGGCAAACGCTTTTTCACACCACTGTATATAAATGGGTGTGGTCTCTTCCAAGTTGACTCCTCCTCTATCCACAGGGCACAAGTGTGGTTTCATGTCCTATGGCTTTTACACTCACCAGATGTCAACTCCATTCTGGAGTGTAATGTAAGCAATTTGTTTTGGTTTTGATTGCTTCTGTAGACTTTCCAGAGACTTTCTAAATTTATGATGCTTTTCTGTCAGCTCATCAGGGTCCAACACCTTACTATAAAACTTTATGTTCGGGTTATTATTTATGTTTAGTTTAGTTGTTTAGTTTAGTTGCCTGTGTGAATGTTACAGATGCAAATGGATGTGGATTTCTTTTACTTCTTGCTCGTAGGGTTTGGTTTTTCCAGTCGGGAATGCTAAAACTGTCTTTCCGCCTGTCTTTCTCTTTCTGTTTGTCCTGATTTCTTTCAGCCAGCATGGGGTCTGTGCCCACTGCTGCAGCTGTGTGGCTATTCAGTTACCTTCAACTCCCAAAATCCATCTTTCCTGTTCCAAAAGCATAAACCACAGATTTCCTGATTCAAACTACAGAAGCTGAGAGCACTCAGGTTGGTCAACAGTGCTGCATCTCAATGACATATAAACACATATTCCTAACATAGTCATGTTTTGACAATTGCTTTTTATAACCAAAAAGAGTGAAATGTACTCATCCAATGATTTAACCTTCACTGTTGGCATCTTAACTGTCCTTGGTTAGCAACAGGATGCCTAAATGCCTCTGGAGTTTCTTAGGCTGGGCAGCAATATTTAGATGAACATAGCTGCGTTCCCCACCCGATGAAACCATTAGCAAGGTATTTACTGTGCCTAGGTTTGTTTCTCCTTTACGGGTAACCTTAACCACAGGACAGCCATAACAGCCGACGGTCCTGGAAAAAGAACCCACCCCTGCGTGTTATGTGGTTGCTGCTCCATAAAAGTGGCATACAAGCATATTGACACCTTATTCCGAGTGATTGATTGCACCACTACCAGACCCGTGAATGAAAAAAGAGAGGTTATTGACACACAAACCTTCACTGATTATGTCTGAGTGAAGGCTCCAAGAGCAAATGAATGTGGGATGTTAGAGTAAGAACGGCTGTTCGAGAGAGAGAGAGAGGGAGAGAGAGAGAGAGAGAGAGAGAGAGAGAGAGAGAGAGAGAGAGACAGAGAGACAGAGAGACAGAGAGACAGAGAGAGAGAGAGTTGACTTGGCAGATTGTTGGAGAAGTGAGATGGCGTGATATAGTAGAGAAGTATCCATCCCAGCTGTACAGCCTGCACCCCAGCCAAGAACAGCACCATGTTTAAGGGCTATTTATTCTAACAGGATTATCATTACAGACATGACAATTCATGCTGTGAATGCTCAGGGAAAACAGGACCAGAGGCTGGATTAGGGATTGCAGCTCATTCTGGTATCAGTGGCCGCATAGAGTTTCAATTAAAATCAGAATCAGCTTTTTGCTTTGTACGTGGGAGGTACAGGTGGTGAAATTTCAAATGACAAAACAGACCTCAGTCTACTGAAATTTTCATTATATGTAGACTATACATTACACCAATCTCTCCAAGGTACACCCTTGTGAAATTGTAAATGATATATATTTAAAAAAGTGATTTTTTTTTTATAGAAATAACATACTTGCATGTGCTTATTATAGGAAAATAATAAAGCACCAGGTTGGGTTGATGTAAAGTGAAGTTAATACTATTTCCAATTCAATTCAAGTTTATTTGTCTAGCACTTTTTACAGTTGACATTGTCACAAAGCAGCTTTACAGAACATAAACATAGAACAAAACGATTAATATAATACAAAATTTAATATCAATACTTCCTTGAGGTTTATTCATTTTCTAATAACAGCATGTCCTAAAGTGATTTAATCTTATTGGTTATTATGTTGAATATTGCAGAACTCCCAAAAAACAAGTTACTGTTATTACTTATGTTGGTGCCTATACTGTAAATGACAGTTATAAACGATTCTTCCCTCAACACAAGAGTTTTACTTTTGACCTTTTTTCTTAAAGTTAATAAGACAAAATTGTGTAGCTTGTCATTCTACCTTTAACCCAGAAAGTAAAGTCATTTGATTCTGAAAACATATTGACTGTTACAACACACCAACACTGTAGACTCTTTCTATTAATGTTAAATAAACATCTCGGCACAGAAAGCTTCATTTCATCGATGAATATACGCTGGTAATTTTTTTAAATAATTAAGTTGATTAAGATTTAGATTGGGGGGCACGGTGGCTTAGTGGTTAGCACGTTTGCCTCACACCTCCAGAATATATGAATGAATGAATAAATGATTTGGGGCATGGACATTTACGACATATACATTACAGCACAGTGGAAATCTTTTTCTTCGCATATCTAAATAAAGATATGGTGTCAAAGCTGTCACGGAGATGATACTGTCACGGAGTCACCAGGTCTTTCCCTCACTCACCAGCATTCACATTCACCTGAGTACTAATCAGCACAACCTGTTCCTCATTCTCCAATCAACACACACTATATAAGCCACTCTCAGTAACTCACTCACTGTCTGCTCTCGTATGTATTAACGACATTTTCTCTGCAGTCATTCAAGCTCCAGACTTCCGTTTGTCTTCCAGCAATCGGCTACCCTTCCTTTGTCCTCGCTTTCGGAGCAACAGGATTCGCTTCTATATCTACTTCCTTAAGTTAAGGATTCATTGACTCGGATTCCTGCGATATCCCCTGCGTGTGTGTTTGTGTGTGCTGCTGCGCTGTGGTGTTTCATTCTTTTCTGATATATATATGTTCATGGACTTCAATAAACCTCACTTCGTTTTGCTTACCTTGGTCCATAGGGTGTGTATCATTACAGATACCTGGAGCAGAGAGGGTTAAGGGCCTTGCTCAAGGGCCCAACAGTGGCAGGGGCATGAACCCCGATCAACAAACCAGAGCCTTAACAGCTTGAGCCACAACTGCCCCATATATATAATGTCCATAGTGACCAGAAGGATGAATTTATTTATTTATTTTCCCCCAAAGATTATTTCCAAGACCAGTGTAAAGAGTGAAATTAGCTTTTCTGTGGATGGCACCACTTATAAACCTATAAAGCTTGAGGACTGAAACATTTTTTAAACCAAAGTCTCAATCAGTGAACAAATAATAACTTCATGTAATAACACATACATCATGTTAAAACCAGATTTATTTCCTGTCAGCACTACTGCACTTTTGGTCTATAGAGTACATAGTTATATAGGGGAGATTATTAATAATCACACTATCCGGTGTCATCCAGATGAGGACGGATTCTATTTAAGTCGGGTTCCTATTTAAGGTTTCTTTTTCATAGCGTCTTGTGGAGTTTTTCCTCCCTACCACCACATCTGACTTGCTCAGTGGGGATAAATTGGTAAATTTATCATTTATGTGCTGAATTTATATATTTTTGTGAAGCTGCTTTGTGGCTGTACAAATAGAATTAAACTGAACTAAAGATTTCAGCATCTTTAGGACCTTTAAGAAATGCCTCCTGGATGAAGCTTGACCATGGACCTGAATGAACAGATGAGAAAAGCATGAAGCTTCACCAGCAACACTGTTAGGATATTTTAAATATTTTTATTTTATCATTTTATTGTAAGTGGTGCATGGTGGCTTAGTGGATAGCACTTTTGCCTCACACCTCCAGGGTTGGGGGTTCGATTCCCACCTCAGCCTTGTGTGTGTGGAGTTTGCATGTTCTCCCCGTGCCTCTGGGGTTTCCTCCGGGTACTCCGGTTTCCTCCCCTGGTCCAAAGACATGCATGGTAGGTTGATTGGCATCTCCAAAAAAATTGTCCGTAGTGTGTGAGTATGTGAGTGAATGAGAGTGTGTGTGTGTGCCCTGCGATGGGTTGGCACTCCGTCCAGGGTGTATCCCGCCTTGATGCCCGATGACGCCTGAGATAGACACAGGCTCCCCGTGACCTAAGAAGTTCGGATAAGCGGTAGAAAATAACTGATGATAACATTTTATTGTACATTTGCTCACCAATTTTGCTCATGGCATCTTATTAAAATACTAACTCTTCTGTTTTGTTTTTTTGTGTCTGTTTTTGTTCTTGAAAATATATCATAAATATATTTAGGAACTTGGGTAGAAGCTTAAACAACTGGAGTTCTACAAGTTTATACAAGTTAAAGTGGAAATTTTCTTCAAACCGTGGTACTGTTGAATCTACATGATGGAAAATTAAACCTATAGTTACTCCTCTGGTCACACTTGTTCTCTGGCACATACAGACACAGACAAATATAAACACTGACTGCTTATGTACAGTCTCATGTCAATATTACCTTTTCCTTTGGCACTCAAACTTTACTTTCCTAAGCATTACGTGAAAGCATTGGGAGCTTTGGCCCTCAGGTCCATAGCCTACCAGCAGCTTCCTCACTGAGGCCATTCTCTGTTTCTGAGGCCCTTCACCTTCTCCTTCTTCACCTTCTGGCCTGTCCCCTTCTGGAACATTTGCTCAGTAACACCAATCCTTCTGTCTTGTGTTTTTCTTTTAAACAAAGCTATTAATCATCTTAATCACCCTCAATTAACCTGCAACACCAGATGCTCGTCGCACGTCAAACCCTAGTGTGTTCCAGACAGCCAAACAGAACTTGAACCAACACGTGGAGCAATTTGCAATACCAATTACGCGTAATCCGGATAACAAAACAATAACAACATAGAACCCAGGAACATGAGGGTTGAACTGGTCCATAAGCCTAAAATGTTGCTGGAAGACGGTGCTGCTGTTGACGATTAGACGTTTCGTGTGCTAAATTTAGGTAGGAAGTATTTCTACCTCCCTGTCTCAGAGACACACAAAAGTTTACTGCTCACGCTGAGACTCTGACCAACGTAGCTTTACCAGGTTTCACCCACTGGGATGTTGCCAAATGTTTGATATCTTAGACTAAAATACTTGCTTTGAATGCACATTTACACATGGGTCTATCCGTTATACTGTTACCAAGACTGAATCGTTCTGTTTGTAGCCAAGTCGCTGACAGCTGCAGGGTAACAGCCACGATCCTCTCTCTGTCCATGGAATTGATGATGCCATTGTGACGTTTGTGACACAGTGTCAGATTACCACGGACGAAAAAAGGCAGGGTAGAATTGCAGCATTACAGTAAAGCAAAGTTTGCATTATTTTGCAGTCAGTCGCAAAACCGGGGCAAGGGGTAAATAACTACTCCATTTAGCCTTAGCAAACATCCCTACATTTATTTAACTGTATCAAATCAGGTAAAATACAAGTTCCTGAATGAGTGAGCTGTACCCATGGTTCGGTGTTACTTTAATAGATTAATGCAACGGAGGTCCACAAAAAAAAAAAACCAACATCTTAAAAAAATAAATAAATAAATAAATGGAGCAATGTCTAATTTCCAAATGATCAGATTTATCAAATACAGAGAAGCATGAGAAACAAAAGATTATTGCTTTCACTGGCTATAATATGCAGCTCTGAAAAATGCATTTGCAAATATGGAGGATTTCTTATGGAACATTTTTAATAAAAATATAACAACGGGCAATTTGAACCAAAGATTTCATAAGGGTTAAAGTGTTAGTCACGATGCATGGACACAACAAAGAAACTAAATCAGAACTGAACACAGAGCAAGTGAACACAGTGAGGAAACAAACCAATGCCAAGAAAGCAGCAGTGGGGACTAGAACAGACATCTACACTGACATGACCTAAGATATAGGTACATTTGGTGTAGAATGGCATCACTAAAATTGAACTCTGATAAAAATAATGTACTGTATGTCAAGAGTCTATGATATAATATAAATGGGTTAATTAGCATGATAGAAATGACTTTGTGGTACTGTTTTAGAAATTAATCTGTAATTGAAACACTGACGTGGACATGGTAAGAAAAGGAGGGACGTTTACAGCGAGACGAATACTCTCCATTTTTACCCTGTCACCCTGCTGACCTGGGCATCCTGCCAGAAGCATGTGTAGAGCAACTCTTGTGCATCCACAAGCTGTCTTTAGCTGTATCATGTGCAAGTAAACTGATACCCGTTTCCCCTTTAAACATGCAATCAATCAAGAATCGAGACTTGACATTTTTTTTTGTCTGCTATAGCTTTGGTATGTCAGCTATATGCAACTACTATAAAATTGCTGGATAACCATAAATGATCATTTAATTTTGAACATTAAAAATGGAAAACACGCAAGAATGCAAAACTTGCTGTATACAGCTCTGATTGTTTGGCACCAGAAGGTCCTGATATGAACAAATCAAAGTTTTAACTAACCTGATCTAGTGCTAAGAGAAGGCATTAAGCTCTCATTACAGGGTTCCTAAAATATAGCAAGCTGCTGTAACCAGGCAGTGAAGCTGCACGGATCAACCTCATATATCAGTGGGATTAACAGATCAAATCTGATAGGTGTAGTGATTTGTGCATCTTATACTCATTTGCAAAATGTTCAGTGATTATTGTTAGAGCCATAAATAATCCTATGTTTTTTTGTTTTTTTGTTATATAGTTCTATGAGCAAGGAGCTGTTGGCAAGCGAGGGAAGGAAATACTACACAGTCTTTTATTGGTACTTTTTTAAGTGTATTTGAATCATAGTTTTTTTCTGTGTTTTTTTTTTATTTTTATAAAATAATTAATAATTAATAATAATAAATATTTTTTAATAATTCAACTTTACTACAGTTTATTTTACTACAGAGTAAAAGAAAATGTCTTTTAAAATGAGTGAAAGTCAATTAAAAGATGTGCAAATGCACACACACCCACACCCACACACACACACACACGCAACCCCTCCACCACAAACACACCCACACCCACAAACACCTCCAACACACACACGCCCACACATACGCACCCACACACACACACAAATACACACACACCCACAAACACACAACCTCCACCCCCAGCAACACACACACTCCCACAAACCCACACACACACAACCCAAACACCCACCCCCCCGCACACACATATACGCACACACACACACACACACACACACACACACACACACACACACACACACACACACACACACACACACACACACACACAGTATATACTGTATATATGGTTGAATTAGCCTATAATAGACACAGGAAAATGTATAAAATAGCTAACTACAGATTATACTGTTGCTAAAAACTTGTATGAATTAACATGGGCTTAGATCAAACTAATAAATCTAGCAAACTATTAAAACCCTAATATTATTTATTTAGCCACCAACTAACATTTTCTTTATGTATATACTGTTAATAATGAAGGTAATGTTACTTAACCAGTGTAACTTTAATTACTTAAGAAAAAATTCAATACATTTCTCACCACCCAACTTATTTACTCCTACTACAGTATCCTTTTCTTTAATTGTACTCAAGTTACTCAGCTATTACTTCTACTCAAGTTAAGATGTTGTGTATTTCTGGCACCGCTACCTATCGCTATGTTCATTGTGGGTTTTTTTCAGGCTTTGCTGATGTTTTTGAGGTTGTTTCCAGTGCAGATGTTTAAAAATCTGGCTATGAGATTCAGTTCAGCCCATACTGTAATCCACATGAAGCTTCTCTGGTAGCATGTTTTTAGAAGCTTCATACCCACCAGCGTGTTTCCGGCACTGGTTGGAACGCTGAAGCTGTGTTCAACTCTGTGGTAACTGGCCCGCGCTATGGTTTTTTTATCCGCATAATTATTTTTGATTTCCTGCGGTGGCTTGTTATGCATGCCTCTGTATCACCTTGCTGTTTGCTTTGGCTTTTAGGCTGAGCTGGGACAGCAGGCCGGTGTTTATTTTTAGTTTCCTTTTACGATGAATTGGACAGTTTTGCTCCTTGGGGTTCCATTATACCATCAGGTGCTGTGCATAATTTTGACAAAGCTCAATTTGAGAGCTCTGCATGAGCACAGAGAATATTAACACCATGAAGGATGGTTTTCTGGCCCATGCTAAAACAATGTAAGTTTAACACTGTTATCCCTGATAGGACCAAACTCGCATTCACATTTGACTAGAAAACAAAGGAAAATGTTTGCACTTACGCCTAAACTATGCTAATCTAGATGATTCCATTTGCTCCCAGAAGATAGTTTACATTTTTGTTAGCAATGAGGCTTACGTAAACATAATTTAGGAGGTTTATTTTGAGGCCTACAGTGAAACATCAGTTCAAACCTGTTCAGAAATAGAGCACACGTGAGACTAAAGGGATTTATATCCTTTGGTGGGACTGAACGAGCAGTTGTATTTACTTATGCAGCATGATGGTTATATGATATAATACATAATAATGTAACATAAATCTGCTTTTTTTGTCCCTCAAAATAGTTAATGTTATAAATCCATTTATACACCACAAAAAACAATTTGCAATTTTTTTAAGATGTGATGTGTCTTTTATTCATTTATAGTTAATGTATATTTAATTATAGTTAATAGTTCAAACTTAATGCTGTGAAACATCTGTGTTAGTTAATTCCAGATCTAACTTACAATGTAATAATTCTAAACAGTTAATAAACAGTTACTTTGTCATGAATGTCACATTTTTACTCTTTCTTAAAGACAAAACAGCTATATTACTTAGAAACAAATTTCACAAGCTCCTTTCACGTATCGAACAATTCCTCGAAAAAATATTTCACAATATCACCAATTATATAATTATACATTACATTTTTTAACCCTGCTTATACGGTGCATCCACATGACACAGTGTAAGCTGTTATGACAGAACAGAGAACATAATAATGAGCAAAGCAGGTTGATGTTATTATAGAAAAACTGACGGTTGTTTTGAACACAAAGCCCCGCCCCTTTCCTTCAACTCAGGATTAGTCCTTCATTAGACTAAAATTAGACAAGTGTATCGTTACCATAGTTACTTGGTGGTTACTGTAAAATGACGCCAGGTTACGTATGTCACCTGCTTCCCTGAGAAGGGAACAAGGCACTCGTAGTACATTTACACACTTGGCGTGCAACCTCTCAGTGGCCTGCAAATGTATTTCTATTATATTTTTTAACTTATTTCTGAGTCTCCTCTTGGTTTATCTAATCTAATAATGCATGAAGTACAAAAACTCAGAATGTCAATATGTTTCCTATTGCTTTATAAAGTAAGAATCATCTTCCATATTTTAGATACAATCATGAAGAGATTAGGAGAGGAATAATGTCCCAATACCATAGTTGGATGGTGTTTATCTGTGGTTTCTTGGATTTAGTCTCGACATTTACATTTACATCATTTGCCAGACACCCTTATCCAGAGCGACTTACATTATCTCATTTTTGTACAACTGAGCAATTGAGGGTTAAGGGCCTTGCTCAGGGGCCCAACAGTGGCAGCTTGGTGGACCTGGGATCGAACTCACAACCTTTCAATTGGTAGCCCAACACCTTAGTCTGTGCTACTGTCTGTCAGATTTAGCCTTTACCAGCAAAAGGAGCCACTTAGACCTGATAAGACCTGATTATCTGTTTGTGTGTTAGTGTGTGTGAAGTCTACATGCACACGATCACACTCTAAACACGAATCTCTTTTCCATCAGTGTTCCAGCGCTCAATTTTGTTGATGTACTCTTTTTACTACTATCTTTACACTCATTGGTTTGTTCTGATCCTATCAGAGGGTTTTAAGAAAAGCACTTGTCTGTGAAAGAGTAGAGTGAAAAGGTGCTTGACTGTATCACCTTTAAACTTTTGCATGGTTTACAGAAAGAGAAAGAAAGCTTTGCGTGCTAAAGTTAAATCGGTGTGACGTAGGAAGCTACTCGATGAGGACAATGTGGCGTGTGCAACGGGTACGGCATGCTGATACATAGAACTGTAGTATCACTGTAGTGTTAAATGTGAACATGAAAGGACTGTAACATGAAAAAAGCTTAACCTTTTTTTTTACCAGTACACTGAACTTTAGCATATCAGATATTTTAATCCCTGTTTCATAACCTTACACATGATAACACCTTTATATTTTATGTACAAGCACTTGGGGCATCTCAGAGAGCAGAAATAGGTTCTTCATTTACTTTAAACATACTGTACAAACGTTTGTGCGTTAAGTTTTTTTTACACAGTTTTTTGTACCTTTTTAATGAAATATTTGCACATATTAAAAAACAAAAACAAAAACAAAAAAAAACAGAAATTACAAATTTCAAAAAATACAAATTCCTAAAGCCCTGACTGTCTACTTTCATATAAACTATTAAGCACCACTGTGGTCTGAGACATGATAAAGAGATTCAGTGCTGAACATGAACAGAACAAAACAGGTGTAAATTATATATTTTTTTGTCTTCTAGGAAAAAGAGTTCTAATGATAATTGATAAGCCTTTTGTGTGTATGCTTTTAACTTAAGGCAAGGCATCAAACTGTGTGGCTTCAATTGAACCACAGCTGCTTGATAAAATTATAATATAATATAATATAATATAATATAATATAATATAATATAATATAATATAATATAATATAATATAATATAATATAATAATATATATATAATATAATATAATAATATAATTTGCCTCACACCTCCAGGGTTGGGGGTTCGATTCCTGCCTCTGCCTTGTGTGTGTGGAGTTTGCATGTTCTCCCCGTGCCTCGGGGGTTTCCTCCGGGTACTCCAGTTTCCTCCCCCGGTCCAAAGACATGCATGATAGATTGATTGCCATCTCTGGAAAATTGTCCGTAGTGTGTGAGTGAATGAGAGTGTGTGTGTGTGTGCCCTGCGATGGGTTGGCACTCCGTCCAGGGTGTATCCTGCCTTGATGCCCAATGACACCTGAGATAGGCACAGGCTCCCCGTGACCCAAGAAGTTTGGTTAAGCGGTAGAAAATGAATGAATGAATGAATGAATGAATGAATGAATGAATGAATGAATGAATGAATGAATAATAATATATAATGTATTTTCATATTGTACATGTGACCAGATCACTAGCTGTCTGAAACTGGACATATAGAATTTTTTATATTATTTATTCATTTTAATCTTATTAATTTTTAAGGAAAGAATCACACTATTGAATTAACAGGGTTTCTTTGCAAACTTATCAGATATATCAGAATATCCATAGTCTACATTTCCACAATTATTCTATCTTCAAAAAAGCATTTCCACTACATTTATTACTGATGGGTTGATAAAAGCTTCATTACTATATATTTCTGTGAGAACCACTGGCATCTCTGCAGGCCATCAGAAAGTTCTCTGGCTCTGCAAACACTATGAAATTAATCAGCATGTGTTTGTCTTTCTCTTGGAGCTGCAGCTGTAGAGGGAAACTGGCATGGTCTCTCCTGGAACTACGCAAGTGGGCAGTGGATAAACCCGTCCAGCCAAATGTGTCCACCTCAGCAACACGGAGTGGTATAAGTTTGGATTTAAGTTTCCCTTAAGGCTGTGCGCTGGTGCTAACTCCGCAAAGACAGGCACGTATAATGTGGAGGTGGGCAGAGCTCAGAGAACAAAACTAACTAAAAGACCTGAGACTGCAAAGTAATACTTTGGATTACATACAGTATGAGTGTTTTCATATATAATGAAAGGTTATATAAGGTTGTGTGAATTGGTTCCTTGGTTAGGTGTTCATGGTATTTTGGCAGATGGAAAAAAGTACAGATAATAATATTGGAACTAGTTCTTTATCAAATTAGTTATACATTCATTTATTGAGTTTATTCATAAGCATTTAATCATAAGCATGCATTATAAGAGTTTTACTAATACATTGTCAGATATAGAGTGTGAAACTGCACACACACACACACACACACACACACACACACACACACACACACACACACACACACACACACACACACACACACACACACACACACACACACACACACACACACACACACACACACACACACACACACACACACACTGTTGTAGAAAGGACATTATTTACATTTACATTATTTCCTGTTCCATGTCACCCAAATAAGGATGAGTTTCACTTCTGAGTCTGGTTCCTCTCAAGGTTTCTTCCTCTTATCATCTCAAGGAGTTTGTCCTTGCCACCATCACCTCTGGTTTGCTTATTATGTATAAATGTTAGAGATAAATAGTAACTAAATTTAAAATATACATTTTTTTCTGTAAATATTTCTGTAACACTGAATTGAGACCGTGTAAATTAAATGAAAATAAACTGTATTGAAATTGAATTCAGTATTATCGATTATCTGGAGTAATTGTAATTGAGTTGTCTCAAGTCTCCTCTCTGAAATAGACTGCAACATTTATCCAGCACGTGTCAGTTGTCATGTCTTCCCCACTTTTAAACCTGTAGTGGCATGACAATTTCACATACTCGTCCAACACGTAGATTGTCTTAAGAGGTCTAAGTGGGGAGGCAACATGTCTGAACAAAGAGGAAACTCTTGAGCTAAGTGCTGTACTATGAGGGGGCCTCAGTTAGCGTAACCTGATCACTGTTTGAGCTTAACACCAGTGACAAGCCAGTGATTGGCATCATCCTCTCCCACACAGATACGGTCACCGTACAACTGGATAAGGAGAACGAGAGGAGCCTTTGTGTTCTTATCTGTATACACACAGAGTCGCCAGCTGAGTTTGCGATCTGTCTAGCGGTCTCTCTTTCACCTCCCTCGGAGAGCTATAACAATAACAATCAACACCAATGAAAGTTTAACACATACTGTATACACCATCCCTCTCATGCGTGGATGTGTATTAAGTGCAGATGGATGAGAGTTTTTGTTAAGCGTTTTGCTGAGGGATATTTCTAGTAGATCTCTGCACGTCATACATAAAAGAGTCAATAAACGTATGATACACGATATACAGTATCTCACAGAAGTGAGTGCACCCCAGACATTTTTGTAAATAACTCAACACACAGCCATTATTGTCTAAACCGCTGGCCACAAAAGTGAGTACACCCCTAAAAGATAATGTCAGAATTGGGACGAATTTGTCAATATTTTGTGTGGCCACCATTATTTTCCAGCACTGAATTAACCCTCTTGGGCATAGTGTTCACCAGGGCATCACAGGTTGCCACTGGAGTCCTCTTCTACTCCTCCATGACGACATCACGGAGCTTTTGGATGTTAGAGACCTTGCGCTTCTCCACTTTCCGGTGGAGGATTCCCCAAAGATGCTCGATAGGGTTTATGTCTGGAGACATGTTTGGCCAGTCCATCACCTTTACCCTCAGCTTCTTTAGCAAGGCAGTGGTAATCTTGAAGGTGTGTTTGGTGTCGTTATCATGTTGGAATACTGCCCTGAGGCCCAGTCTCAGAAGGGAGGGGATCATGCTCTGCTTCAGTATGTCACAGTACATGTTGGCATTCATGGTTCCCTCAATGAACTGTAGCTCCAAAGTGCTGGCATCGCTCATGCAGCCCCAGACCATGACGCTCCCACCACCATGCTTGACTGTAGGCAAGACACACTTGTCTTTGTACTCCTCACCTGGTTGCAGCGACACATGCTTGACACCATCTGAACCAAATAAGTTCATCTTGGTCTTATCAGACCACAGGACATGGTTCTAGAGATCCATGTCCTTAGTCTACTTGTCTTTAGCAAACTGTTTGCGGGCTTTTTTTGTGCATCATCTTTATAAGAGGCTTCCTTCTGGGACGACAACCATGCAGACCAATTTGATGCAATGTGTGGCGTTTGGTCTGAGCACTGACCGGCTGACATGAGGTGTCATGTTGAACTTCCAGTGACCAGTATGAGCGGGTGAGAGCGATACCACTAAATTTAACACACCTGCTCCCCATTCACACCTGAGACTAACGAGTCACATGACACCGGGGAGAGAAAATGGCTAATTGGGGCCAATTTGGACAATTTCACTTAGGGGTGTACTCACTTTTGTGGCCAGCAGTTTAGACATTAATGGCTGATACTGTAAGTAAATCCTTACAAACCTCAGCCTACAGAGAATGTTATGTTCGATTTAGACAAGGTTACAAATAATGTACGGGACATTTTTTTTACCAGAACATTTTCTGAAGTTACCAGAACTCATTTATCCCTAATGTGTCCCCTAAAGTCCCCAAAGTCAAAAGAGGAGGTTGCATCATCTGTATTTCCTGAACATCTCGGGAAGAAAAAATATATTTTCCTCGAAGGTACAACCTTGTTAAGCAAATTGTGAATCGAATGTAAATGTCAAATTTAAATAAGTAGGTTTTAAGGAAATAATTGTCCTAAATGACCTGAATGTACTTGTGACATTGGCATGAATGTTAGTAAACCACGTTTCATGTACTTCTCTTCTAAATTAAATCTTATCCTTTTAACCCTTGTATGTTGTTCGGGTCTGTGGGACCCATATTCATAATCATCAATAGTTTTGAAAAACTTTGCTTCCTTGTAAATTTGTTGATTTTTTTCATAACTTGATTAAATTAGATTTTCTTTATTACATTTTATTAAAAAACAACAAAAAAAACGAGTAGCACTTTAATTAAAAAATGTGATGTAATAAAGGTAAAGGGCAAATATTAACCATATTTATATATATATTTGTTTATATATTTATATATATACTTTTGAGGGGGACACGGTGGCTTAGTGGTTAGTGATTCCCGCCTCCGCCTTGTGCGTGTGGAGTCTGCATGTTCTCCCCGTGCCTCGGGGGTTTCCTCCGGGTACTCCGGTTTCCTCCCCTGGTCCAAAGACATGCATGGTAGGTTGATTGGCATCTCTGGAAAATTGTGTGTGTGTGTGAGTGAATGAGAGTGTGTGTGTGCCCTGCAATGGGTTGGCACTCCGTCCAGGGTGTATCCTGCCTTGATGCCCGATGACGCCTGAGATAGGCACAGGCTCCCCGTGACCCGAGAAGTTCGGATAAGCGGTAGAAGATGAATGAATGATATATATTTTTGTTACTCAGCCAGTGTTTGTGGGTCTGGTGACCCGCTGCATTTTTGGGTTTTTAATTCAACACAATCAAAAATTTTATGTTAAAATACTCTACATATGTTTATATTGCTTGTAATTGGGGTGAAGTAAGTAAACATCTGTAGAGTATTTTAACATAAAATTTTTGATTGTGTTGAATTAAAAACCCAACAATGCAGCGGGTCACCAGACCCACGAACACTGGCTGAGTAACACAAATACGAACATCATACAAGGGTTAATATCTGCCACTGTTACTCAGTTAAGAGTCGCAACAAAGAACAGTCATTAATAACAACAACAAAAAATGCAACAAAATGTCTAACAATTAAACATGCTTTCTTAGATGCAACCTTGAAAAAATCACTTTCAATTAAAAAGTAAAATTATTAGAATTTTCAAGATTAGAAGTGCTATATGGCACTTATTTTCAAGATTAAAGCTTTACACTCTCAGAATTTAAGAGTATTTCTGCAAATTTCGTGTTTGAGAAGATTCTCACGGCATGAACACAACTAGCTGACACACTCCATCGTACTTAATTCCAGCTTCACAGATCAGCTATGCATTATTTAGCCAGTTTGCTTTTGATGTCCAGAATAACGACCCCAAAGATCTGCTCTAAATGACTTGATTTAGATTACACAAAAACTGTCATCATGAGTGTCTCTGTAAAACTAATAGAGCCAAATAAAACTGACAGTCGGGAGAAGAAGGAGCAACCTCTTTTTCAGTCTTATCATTCAGAGGTCCTTTATAATCTTAATTATTCAGACTGGATTAGTTTTACATGTGGAGGTGGGGTATTGATCTTATTTCTATACTCTGTCTGGGTTTTTAGTCCTTTTAAATTGTAGGATTTACCCTGAATAAAGTCTCCAATGCCCCCAGGAATGTGTGTACAGTAGATTTGGTTTGAACATTGCGGAATGTTGTTGAAGCAAAAGAACTTCAACTTTATTATACATTATTTACCTCCCCTTTCCTTATATATCTTTCTTTTCTCTCAAAGCTTCATGCCAGCTGTCAACACAAAAACAGAACGACATGACAAAGTCACAAAGTCCATTCAGCACAACCTTGTCGTCATTGATACTAATAGGAACTATTAAAAAAAACATTTAGCCACCATAACATATTCTTCTTTTTCACCACAGCGAATCATCTGTTTCCACCTAACTCTATCCTCGGAATCCTCTACTCTCGCACCTATCACCTTTATGTCCTCATTTAACACATCCATATATCTCCTCTTTGGCCTTCCTCTTGACCTCTTACCTGCAGCTCCATCTCCAACATCCTTCTACCAATATAACCATCTCCCTCCTCTGTACATGTTTAAACCATCTCAATCTAGTCTCTCTGACCTTGTCCCCAAAACAGCCAACCTGAGCTGTCCCTCTGATGTGCTCGTTCCTAATCCTGTCCATCCTCATCACTCCTAAAGAGAACCTCAACATCCTCATCTCTGCTACCTCCATCTCTGCCTCATGTCGTTTCCTCACTGCTACAGTCTCTAACCCATACAGCATCGCTGCTCTCACTACTGTCTTCGACACCTTTCCTTTGATTCTTTAGCCACCATAACATGAGGCTGTTTATTGATTGTTATGTTGACAGCTTTTGCTAGATTGCAATGTATTAGCTTCAGAACACCAATAATGTTACACAATGAATTACTACTACATGTTTCAGTTGATCATGGTATGGTTGTAATTGCTAGTTCTGATTATTGGAAAGGGTTTACCACAGCCTCATCCCCACTGGAAAATATGCCCCCGGTATGACCCAGGCAATATACTATACATCCAATTAGAACCGGCAATTTGTTAAAACCACTGTAATATTTAGATTTTTAAGAGAATGCATGAAACTGAAATACTGTATGTGTACATGTGTGACACTTCCATGCAGTCACTTCAGTCATAGGGAGAACATGCAAACACCATACACACAGCAGAGGTGGGAATCAAATTCTCAAGCCCAGAGGATTCCAAGAGGGAATAGAAGGAGATATAAAGTGGACATAAAAAGTCTACACAGACCTGTCGCAAGTTATTGTTATGTAAAAAGCCATATACATTTTGTAAAATCGTTTTCCACCTTCAATTTAATATAGCAATTAGACCAATTACACATAACCAATCACATTCAGAAATTATTATTATTCACCTGTTCTAAATCAGTAATTCTAATGAACTCCAAAATAAAGCTCAGCCGTTTCTGTACGATTTCCTTCACCTTCTCGGTTTCATACAAGACGTGGTCTGAAAAACAGCTCGCAAAGCAAAGGATTTCACTGTCAAATGGTGTCAATCAAGAGAAAGATTCGAAAGAACTTTTCAATACATTAGATGGAGAAAGGTGAAGGCCATCATCAAGAAGTGGAGAAAATGAGGCACTCCAGGCACCTAACCAAGAACAGGGCATCCATCTAAAACTGACTTATGGTTGAGAATATTTGGGCATAATTCAAAACAAAACAAACGACGCTATGACAGCTTATCATCCAAAGATCATGTTGAAGCATAGTAATGGGAGCATCATGCTACGATGCTGCTTCTCCTCGGCTAGGGCTGGGGCTCAAATCGAAATAGGAGGAATCATGGATAGCTCCAAATACCAATCTACTCAGGCACAAAACCTGAAGGTCTCTGTTACTCATCTGAAGATGAAAAAAAAGTTTCACCTCTTGGCACAATAACACACCAAAGCACAAATCCAAGTCACCAAATCCAAGTTGTTTTTCACATCACTCACATGATCTCTAACCAAATTGATAGATCCTGAGAGATCCACAAAAGTGAAAGAAACCTAACAACATTTTTCGTTTTACTTTAAAATTGTTTTAGTTTCTCACTAAAATGTAGTTTGTTGCTATATTGTATAAATGGAGGGAAAAGAATTGGCACGATTGATCTTGGTGTTTTATTCTTTATAGCTTAAAAATTGGCAATTTCACCAGGAGTGTGTAAACTGTTTACATGCATTCTGCTTCTGGAAATCATATCCCAGCTGAATACTACTTCAGTTAAGCAAACTGAAAGGCATTAAGTTAGTCATAATTTGAAAAATTGCCAATCATAAATAAAAAGGAAAATAGCATATGATTTGTTTGAGTAGCTGCACCACATTTGGCCTGTGAGGTGAGCAGCTCATCATGAAGGTTTAATGGGCCATCTTCGATTCTGTTTGAACTTAATGAAATCATCAGTCTCAGTTTTATGATCCCTTGGCAGCAATTTCACTATAACTGTGTTGGCTCTGTTCCTCCTCTGCTACTAGTCTTTAATGTATGCAGTAAACACTCAAGTAATAATAGTTTCTCTGCAGTGCAATAAGCTAACGTTTGGAATCTGAAGTGGATGGAAAGCAAGCTACTTTTAGAAGCTATGCTAAGTCAAGCTAGAAAGAGACAATGTTTTTGCACATTCGATAGATAACTGATGGTGGATTGAGGTTTTTTTGTTGTTTAAATTGCAAGCAATTTCACAGCAACAAACACAACAAGGAGCTGGTTACAACCACTGGCTTGTCTTTTTCTGTGCATTGTGGTTGGTCGAGAAAGGTCCTTCTCTTTATTTTGCTTCATGTTCATAACACACCTAGAACACACCTCCAACTCTGATTCTAGCCTCTGGAACAAGGCCCGAGCAGGCTCAAGTCCCACATGATACTCTACAAACATTGCTGGGCTTCTCTGAGGTAACTAAATATCTCTTTTGTGTCTGAACATAAGTGGTAGTTGAAGACAGATGTGACATTTAGCGAGTTCTTCAGCCTGCGATGGACGGATAGCGTGTCCTGTTTTTGTCCATGTTTTGAAAAAAAAGAATCATAGATACACGAGCTTTTAAAAGACTCATATTCACACCTCAGTCCCAACATTGTCAGGAATGACAAGTCTTAACGGTTTTATCTGATTTATTTTTTAATTAAAATGAATATTTAATAAGAATATTCTTTTAATAAATTATCATATACATTTAAAAAATAAATTCATTTCAGGAACTTCATAACAGGTTTTATTAAATCCTTGACTTAATTGCACACGAAGTAGCAATTAATCTTTGGATACCAAATCTTTGGTGTTTATCTTTAAGTGAGAAAGCTTCATGTAATTGTACTCTAAAAGGTATTTACTCCAATTATGTAATTTATTCATTTAAAGGTAGATTTTGTCCATGTTTCTGAATGAAAGATATATTCAAGGTACAAAAGATAAGCGTACCACCTCAATGACAAGGTAGGACAAGATGTAGTATTGTTTTGTTGTTTTTTCCTGGTAGTGTATATAGACTTACACAATATTCTATTTCTGTTTACAGATACAGACATAACAGGTCCATTACAAATCTATTTATGGCTTTAATATGAGTTAAAAGGTAAGTTAACGTTCCTAAATGTAGACTACACAGTAAATTCTCCTTTGACATATATCACTTTATTGAGCACCTTTTTTTTTTTTAAAGGGCATCGGAGTGTTAGTCATATTAGACCGTGCCCATTGACATTTAGTACTGTATAAAAAACTCAGTAAGGCAGAACTATCAGATAAGCAGACCCTCATGAGTGAAATCTGGTAACAATCTGCCAAGCAGAAGACAGAGTACAGTGAGTGTCCATGGCATGCTAGAAGATTCAGTGGCCTTTTCACTCTCAGCAGCTTTCCTTCTCCATCTTTTTTCACCTGTCAAACACACGCCTCATTCACACTTCATTCCTGTTGACTCTCACTGTGTTAAAGTCTTTTCCCAAACAAAAGCCACTTTACAGAGGAATGTGACACGAGCATTGAACCTTTCCTCCCTCAGTGCCGACTCTTTCACTTCAGTCGAGGCTACTGACAGCTAATGTAGTGGTACTTATTTAGTTCTGGGGCAAGTAGAAACAAAATTATTATCTCTATCAACTCTTTTTATTGTAGTTCTCAAGCTCCTCTTAAACCCATGTGGGTATTTCTATGCATATCCTCTTCAAGGGGTGTGAGACTTTCGAATAGTTTGTTACGGTCCAGACGGTGTTTAAAGACTATCAGATAATTTACTGCAGAATAATGCCACATTTAAGGCAAGCATGCACATGTCAAAGTAAAAGCTGAAAGCAGAAGTCAATTCAAACTATCAGACGTACTGTACTGCTTACATATTCTCTTTGCCGTAAAAGTCCAGAATACAGTATGTTACCCTCCTTAATGGAAGGTGAAATGATCAGTAGTACATGCTCTACAAAGTTTCTCAAGTCTTTCTCAAATGTTTGGGATCACTTGTTTTTCTGGTTGGAATAATTTTATGTTGTTCTACAGTATAAAGGGAAAAGTTAACAGCATTTTAACATAAATTCTTACCATGAAAAGTAAGTTAGTTCTTTTTTTCCGTGCATGTCGAGCCTGTAAACAAACCCACAACTCCTGATACTAAACTAACCTAAAGAAGGCCATTTTTCTTGCTCCCTTAATCACTTACAACAGTTTACAGTTGTGCTAGAACGATTATGAAACGGTTCTCTAATAATCACTTAGCCTTATAAACTGATTAACTTGGATTAGCAAACATAAGATTGAAACAGAGGACTGATGGTTACTGATAATGGGCCTCTTTGTGACAATGATCTTTTTTTAAAATTGATCTGATTCATTTTATGTTTTTAAAATGGATAAAAATTGTTTTTTTCTTTAGAAAACAGAAATGTAGAAGTGATCATGTTGTCAAGTAGCTGTGAACTACTCCGTTCATAGAACAATGCAAAATGATTCTAACCAAAAAAAACAAGCACTTTCCATTAGTTTCCACAGTATGCTTAACTGAAAACTTGAAAACTGAAAACTACCACTCGAAATACTGTGTGAAACAGTATTTATTGTGAATATCTGCAAAATGCAGATTTCCATACTTTATTACTTTGTTAGTCCAATTAAACCTACCTTAAGATTCATGCTCTCTGATGTTTCCTCACCGAAGACTCTTTATATATCTTTATCTATCTATCTATCTATCTATCTATCTATCTATCTATCTATCTATCTATCTATCTATCTATCTATCTATCTATCTATCTATCTATCTATCTATCTATCTATCTATCGTGTAGATAATTGTGTAGATAATGCATTTACTTAACCCATAGCTCATGTTATATACTATAAGCATTATAATACAGCAGTTATTCGGGTCCAGTTTGTTAGTGATTTATTAAATATTTTTATGTTCTTACCTTATTCTGGTAGGTTTTACCTGCTTCTTATTAATAACTATTGAATCTGGATATGCTCATCAATTTATTGTCTCGACAAAAGACACCTTATAAATAAGCCTCATAAATATATGAGTATATTTGTTCAGTATACAGATCTATTTTACAGTCCAAAGCCATCACTGTTCAACTGACATGTGATGACAGAAACCATAAGGAAACCAACACAGGCTCAGAAAGAACTTGTGAAAGTCCACACAAGGAGTAAACGGAGCTCTCGATCTGGTAGCCTTGGAGCTTAACACCACTGTTTTGTCTAGTTTACACAAAATACAGTGTGTATATAAAGACATCATTATGATTATTAAGGAGGTTGGGGATAAGGTTACTGGTGGAGGGTTAGTACCATTTGTACCATTTTGTACCTTATCAAATAACTGAAACACAACCAAATCACTCTGTTTTGTTCGAATATGCAGTAATTTCTCGCTATCGCACCTTCGGTCCAGCCCATCCTTTAGCTGTCCTCTATACATTATTTAATAAAAGCATAGTATCTTTCTTTAATAAAAATATATCGATTACAAACAAGCATTTCACATCCAGAATGAAAGAGAATACAGAAGAGGCATTTGATAAGTTTTGTCCTAGCAGCTCAGAATCAAATAAATAAATAAATAAATAAATAAATAAATAAATAAATAAATAAATAAATAAATAAATAAATAGATAGATAGATAGATAGATAAATAAATAAATAAATAAATAAATAAATAAAGGCAAGCCAGATAAAAAGAGATTCACGCTACATGTTCATGTGTTATAGTTCTCAAGTTAACAACTTTACTGAATTGTGTAAAATGAAAATGCTGGAGTTTGCCTGAACTGACCTGTGTTGAATGTGAATTGATTTGACTAATGTTCTTTTAAACAAATTGAAAGCTTGAAAACCCTTGAGGACACACAGTTACTGAAAACGAAACCATTTATAGGACAAAAACAACAGGTGCAGCAATGTTTTCTCATTGTGCAGCAGGATTAATGAATATTTTATTGAAATTATGATATGATTATGAAGGGAAAATAGACTCCTGTTTGTTTTTTTGCACAGGGTTCTACTCACTGCTTATGGATGTGACAAGGCATCCATAAATTATGCAAAAAGAGAACATTGTTCGCTCATATTTTCAGCAGAAGTACATTAATGAACGTGTTTCGTGGTCCAGACTGAACTCTTAGGCCATAAGGGCATCTCGTTTCATTGCCCACACACATTTGGCTAATCATCCTTACTAACGTGCCAGAATTATAATCAATTCCTTGTTCACTTGAAGCAATAGCCTAATGATTAATCCACAGAGTTTATATTTGAGAATAAATAATGAAGCTGATTGGAGAGGTGATAATTGATGGCTACTGTCCTCTAGTGGCTTCAAGTGTGGTATAGAAATATCGATACGTTATAAGATTATATGACTGAGGAATAGCTAGTAAGATTAGCATATCGTAGTGGAAATCCTGAATGGTAATATAAGGTTAGTTTCATGTTAGTTAATATGTTAGTCAATGATAAGTTCAGGTCAGTACCAAGATTTAAGAAGTTACCTTCTGTATTGTTATTTCAAGGGCTATTTTTGAGAACTTCAAGCTTTAACGTTTAAAGAACACATATGTTAGGACATTTTAAGGAAATAACCAGTACACACACACAGGATGAAGTAGATAATCCTCATTTGCATTCACTGCACCTGCATCGTCACACTTGCAACTGCAACCTACAGATGTGTCAGAGAAGCAACCTAAAAATCATATCCCCAAAAAACTAGAGGCCGATCGTCTAATTAGCTGAAATCACTTAAAACTGATAGGCTGCATGAATCTACAATCTGGGCTAAAAGGAAATCAGCCCCAGCATTACTTCTTCAGAATATTGGTACCTTTTTCATACAATCATTGATGGTTCTGTTGCAATTCTGTTATCAGCTTCACATAAAATCTAAAATAATCCATTTTTGACATTTGTTCTAAGCTAAAAAAAAAAAAACTGATGTAATCAAATATTATCTGTGAAAGCACTAACAGTCCATTTACTCCACCCTCGTTCATATTATAAATACGATGTACTCGATGTTGATAAACTGTTCCTGTCTGAGGATAGAGGACTGAAGAAAACTCAAAAGACACCTTAGAAACACTTTCCCATGACTAGGTGGTATGTATACTTGATCCTGGTGAGTGAACTCCCCTGGAGAATTATCACTGTTATCAGTTTGACTGAGGTTTATCTAACAAATTTGTCTACCAGATTTTTCCGACCTTCGACAGCTGTGCCTGTGGGGATCGCTATGGTGGTAGGATCACTCTCAAAGTGGGCAAAAGGTGTACATTTGATAACAGGGGCATTTATCTAAAGACACACATGCTCATTGTCTCACAAGCCTCTTTGTGTATGAGATAGTGACGTGCATGTTGTGTGTGTAGAGAAAACAGGTCAATAGTGTTTGGATTTGTGAACAGATTGTGGTTTTGGATGACTGCTTGTCACAGACACTGTGGGGGTTCCAGACTGGCTGAATATTTTCTCACAGTCTCAGTAATGCAAGATTATAACCACATGTGTCTTAAATGAATATGAACATGTCAAATGTTTACAAATATAATTAATTATTAATCGTAAAGTTTTTACTTCACCAACAAAACACACCTGTTTAATGACACTACAATGTCTGGTCAAAAATTAGAGTAACAAAAAAAAAAAAAACATATACAATGAAATCTATTATTTACTTTTGATCATGATTTTGGAAATGAATGAGTCCATTAAAGCTTTATTATTTATTTATTTATTTATTTATTTATTTATTTATTTATTTATTTATTTATTGTTCATAAATTGTACTGATTTCATGGTCACACTGATATCATTTATAAGATATAATCCAGTTTTTTTAGATTTATACCATAATATATATAACATAATATATGTTCCTTACTGTATAATCTGACTCGTTTTGTTTGAAGCTTTCTGCACCCGTGAGTCACTTCCTGTTGTGGATGTTCCCATATAGATACCATGAAGTTCAACGTTTCCCCAAAACAGTTTACACTCTCCCTTAAATCGGTGAATCGTATCACCTTGATGTTCTAGAAACGTTTATACCTAAGAAGTGCTGCTATAATATCAGAATCAGAATCAGAATCGGATTTATTGGCAGGTACTGTAGGTTCTACATGTCTAGGAATTTGTCTTGGTGTGTTGGTGCATAGTAATAATAGAGAGGCATAAATATAAGAAACAAACTAATAAAAATAAATAAATGTATAATAATAATAATAATAATAATAATAATAATAATAATAATAATAATAATAATAATAATAATAATAATGTTGTGGGGGCACGATGGCTTAGTGGTTAGCACGTTCGCCTCACACCTGCAGGGTTGAGGGTTCGATTCCCGCCTCCGCCTTGTGTGTGTGGAGTTTGCATGTTCTCCCCGTGCCTCGGGGGTTTCCTCCGGGTACTCCGGTTTCCTCCCCCGGTCCAAAGACATACATGGTAGGTTGATTGGCATCTCCGGAAAATTGTCCGTAGTGTGTGATTGTGTGAGTGAATGAGAGTGTGTGTATGTACCCTGTGATAGGTTGGCACTCCATCCAGGGTGTATCCTGCCTTGATGCCCGATGAAGCCTGAGATAGGCACAGGCTCCCCGTGACCCGAGAACTTCGGATAAGGGGTAGAAAATGAATGAATGAATAATAGTGTGTATAAACAAAGAAAAAACAAACAAGCAATTGGATGTACACAAGAATAGAGACATGAATTCTGCATCCTTTCATACTGAACACTTTCAAAACACTTAGTCTATATATGTCTATATTATAGTCTATATATGTCTATATAATAACTGTCACCTCTGTCTTGTTAACTTGTTCACTGGATTTCAAAATTATATCTAGATTTCTATACAGCTGCTATGTTAGAATGTCTCTCTCTCTCTCTCTCTGTCTCTCTGTCAATCAATATGAAACGGACCCAAATCCACAGACGGTCGGCATGTCAACAGACACAGTACTCGATTAACCATTCGGGACGTTAATCCTTTCTTAATACACAACACAATTTGGGGGGATTTCTGCTTATTTTTTTATTTTGTCTTTCTCACTAGTAATAAAATAATATCTCAATAAAAACAGGTGATTCATGAACCCATCTGCTCTAATAAGTAATTGCTTGAGAGACAAGACAAGATTGGAAATACACAAGAGTGTGAAACTGGGTACGAATTACTGTAGATTGGAATTGGATAAAGGTTCAACATAAATCATAGGAAATATTAAACAAGGCTTTGTAACAAGAATGTTTTTACCTCAGGAATCTAATCAAATCTTTACTTCTGTGACCTTTGGATGTGTTTAAAACAATAAATAGAAGAACAATTAAACAATTTTCCATTTCCATTTATCATCAAGTATCATTCGTGCATTTTTAGACAAGAACTAAATGTCAAAGTCATCTGTAAGAATTCATTCCAACGGTACCAACTTTGCCTTCAAGCACAATCACATATAGCATTTTTTAAACAGCGGTGCTGAAGAATTTCTGAAAGGCCTCGTAAGATGATATTAGAGGATTTATAAAACTTCATATGGAATAAAGATCAACAAACATGAACTATCATTCTGAGATGACTGTCCGAGATACTTTGATACGGTCTTTTTTTAAGATCAGTTCCTCGAATGATTAGCTTTTTATTTACAGCATTTATTTTTATTTACAGCGTTTATCAGACACCCTTTATCCAGAGCGACTTACATTTTATCTCATTTTTATACAACTGAGCAATTGAGGGTTAAGGGCCTTGCTCAGAGGCCCAGCAGTGGCAGCTTGGTGGACATTGGAATCGAACTCACAACCTTCCGATTGGTAGCCCAACACCTTAACCACTAGGCTACCACATCCTTTTTTAACACATTCATGATATTTATAGACATTATAAAGGATTGTAAAGGATCCCAACAATGGACTCTTTTCTTTGTTGCATTCAAGGAAGCTTCTTCCCGCAGGCCATTCGGAGTTTAAACCAGGAAAAACCCAGGATCTGGATCTAGTCTTGGACCTCTCCGTCCATCTTCACTGTTTCTGCACACCTTTTTTTGCACGATGACGCTTTAACTCTGGACTTGCACAGCACACACAGTGCCACTTTATACACACCATACTGCACATAGACACTTTAAGGACATCATTTATTTTATACACTCTATACACACCATACCGCACATAGACACTTATTATCGCCACATATACATTACAGCACAGTGGAATTATTTTCTTCACATACAACAACTGAGGAGGTTTGGGTCAGAGTGCAGGAGCAGCTATGAAACAGTGCCCCTGGAGCAGGGAGGGTTGAGGGCCTTGCTCAAGGGCCCAGCAGTGGCAGATTGGCTGTGCTGGGCCTTGAACCCCCATCCTCCGATCAACAACCCAGAGCCTATGTATATGTGGCAAGCGTAATGAAGTCTCTTTTAGAAGAAGTTTTAGAACGGGAACATGAAGCCTTTATTATCGCCACATATACATTACAGCACAGTGGAATTCTTTTCTTCACATACCCCAACTGAGGAGGTTGGGGTCAGAGTGCATGGGCATTACAAACACACAGCGCAGAAGAAAACTCACTACATATATATACATTATTTTTTCACCTATATTTTCATATTTTATATACTTTATACTTTTTATTTATCTATCTCCTTTTGGTTTTATTTTTATCCCTAATTGCATTCCTTTTATGATTAAATATCGGACAGATGCAAAAGTGTTTCACTGCATTCCGTACCCTGTATGTACGTGTACGTGACAAATAAAATTTTATTTGATTTAATAGTACGCAAGGCACAAATAGAGCTTCATAAGAGTGTTATAACTGTATATTTAAATGTGAACACTTCAGATTGAGAACATGAACACCATTTGAGTGACACATGCGCTTCATAAATAAGAAGCTGCATTGGAAAATGGGCTTCATCATTATTATAAGATGATGGTCTGAGCATTTGATTCATGCCCTTATAGGAAGTAGAGATCATAGAGTATTGTGTAATGATATCCATCTGCTAACTTACCTTTTGTAAGGTCTACTTACTGTATCTACTTTGTTTAACATATTTGAATAAGAAATGATCTCCCAAATCACTGAAAATTCAGAAATGTGGTTCCAGATTTACATTTACTCAGGATTCTAGTGCTCTGATGTCCTTTTTGTCCATTTGTATACACATCAGGTAGTTTTTAGAGTGTCAGAAAGCACTTAAACAGTTGCAGACAGACTAAGACATCATGTGTACTGGGTTATTAGCTACATGTATAGTTTAATGCACCTTTAGATATCATCAGTTAATAATGGGTGACAGACGTCGTCGGTGTTTTTTGTTGCTACCATCTTTATCACGTGATTTAAGGATGAATGCTGGACAATTGTAACGTGGGTCTCGAACGCCCTCTAGTGGAAGAGACGCAATGGTGCGATTGACATGTGTTTGCGGTTGCTAGGCAACGGCAAGCGGACGCTGACACAACATTCTAGAAGGAAATGGAAGTTTGTTTTTAACGTCAGTGAAAAGTAGTGAAATAGTGAAAGAAAAGACAAACATGGCGACGCCAAATAAGGGCAAAGAGAAAGAGCCTATCGATATTGTTCACCAAAACGCTATTCATGTGGAAACAATCAAGAAAGAACAGCGGTGTCAGAAGCTTCATACTGAGTTTAGCATCAATCCGTTTAAAAAGTGTGAGTAAATATTGTTAGCTGTGTTGTTGTTGTTGTTGTTGTTGTTGTTGTGTTATAGTTATTGTATGTTGTAGCTTATAGTTATTAAAGTATTTAACTAATCACCTAAATTTGCTGAATTTTGAAAATAAAAATAAAAAAGACTATTATTATTATTATTATTATTATTATTATTATTATTATTATTATTATTATTATTATTATTGCTGTTGTTGTTGTTGTGTTGATCTCTTATAGTTATTAAAATATTTAACTAATCACCTAAATTTTACTGAATTTTGAAAATGAAAATAAAAATGACATTTTATTATTATTATTATTATTATTATTATTATTATTATTATTATTATTATTATTGTTGTTGTTGTTGTTGTTGTGTTATAGTTATTGTATGTTGTAGCTTATAGTTATTAAAGTATTTAACTAATCACCTAAATTTGCTGAATTTTGAAAATAAAAATAAAAAAGACTATTATTATTATTATTATTATTATTATTATTATTATTATTATTATTATTATTATTGCTGTTGTTGTTGTTGTGTTGATCTCTTATAGTTATTAAAATATTTAACTAATCACCTAAATTTTACTGAATTTTGAAAATGAAAATAAAAATGACATTTTATTATTATTATTATTATTATTATTATTATTATTATTATTATTATTATTATTATTATTATTATTGTTGTTGTTGTTGTTGTTGTAGCTGTTGATAGAAATAGTATTGAGCTCTTATTGTATTATTATTATTATTATTATTATTATTATTATTATTATTATTATTATTATTAGTTATTGTATTTAACTAATCACCTGTTCAGTGTTCAAAAATGTATTAGAGTTAATAAATAAATAAATAAAATCCCTAGATCTTATGTAAGAATAATAAATATTACTGTATGCATTTGAGAAATTTGTGTTACATCTGGAGCGGGTCTGAACATAATACAAGGGGTGCTTGACTAAAAAGGTCTGAAAACTGCTGTAGATATTAAAAGATATAATCAACATTATTGTGACTGAAGAGGTGTATCAAAAATTTTTAAGTCCATTTCTCAAAAGAATCCTGGATTATACAGTTAATTTCCTCTATATTTAGGTCGGGGTTTCTCGAACATTTTAGATTTTAGTCCATTAAAAAAATGCTATTATTTAGTTATTTGTTAGATTAATAGAGCTTCTTATTAATAGAACATGTTTTATTAAAACTTATGTACTGATTTAGATTTATTGAGAGTATTAGAGCTGACTATAAGAGCTCAATAATAAATAAAATAACCTTTATAATGGTGGCTTGTGATTTAAAAAGTCAAAACCTTTTAAAATAATCATCTTCAGTGCTGGATGAAATTCATTAGTGTGATCTTTACTTCAACTCTTTCATTTGTGCTGTGTGAAAACTGCCTAAAACTATTTAGAATGCTGCAAAATGCTATTAAATGCATTAATGACAATGTTCTACACTTTCTTTCAGTGCATATTTTAGCTGATAAACCCATGTCAAGAAAAATGTATGAAGATATCGAGGAGGACCGTATGTACAGTTATCTTTACAGAATTTACATTCACACCTTTGTACCTGGGATCACGTTAGTGACTAGATCAGCAGTCTGTCGATAAAGAGTCGAAGTTTAGCGTGATTGTTTATGGTAATTAAAATGTAAAATGAAACTCGATCATGCTTTAAGTTATATAGATGCTTAATTTATGGAAAGGGGGGCACAGTGGCTTAGTGCTTAGCACATTTGCCTCACACCTCCAGGTTTGGGGGTTCGATTCCTGCTTCCGCCTTGTGTGTGTGGAGTTTGCATGTTCTCCTCATCCCTCATGGGTTTCCTCTGTGTACACCGGTTTCCTCCCCGGTCCAAAGACATGCTTGGTAGGTTGATTGGCATCTCTGGAAAATTGTCCGTAGTGTGTGATTGCGTAAGTGTTTGCGTGAGTGAATGAGAGTGTGTGTGTGTGCCCTGCGATGGTTTGGCACTCGGGGTGTATCCTGCCTTGATGCCCGATGACGCCTGAGATAGGCACGGGCTCTCCATGATCCGAGGTAGTTCGGATAAGGGGTATAAAATGAATGAAAGAATGAATGAATTTATGGTGACTACAAGTTTCATATGACAACGTAGATGAGGCAAAGGAGTTGATTTATTGACTAAACAATAATTAATGGTGGAAATGCATCAGTAGTTACAATATACTGACTGGTTAATAAATAAAGGTAATAAAGCATTTGCTGTAGTCATCACAAATGATTTCATGCCACTTTATACAGTACACATTGCCTTTAAAATTTAAAGTAACATGGATCAGAGACATAATATTTGTCTTGAATGTTTTTTTCTGGATCATGATGTGACTGGAAGCTGTGATGTGTAGTTACATTATTACCTGACATAATTCTTTGGAGAACCCTGAAGTCAACAATCCAGCTGGAATGAGTGTAAATACGAGTTTCCCACTAGGAAGTTGCATATAAATAACCCCCACAAGTCATAATTAGTGGAAAATTCTACCATCCTTTTGATACTTGAATTTCCGAGATGGGAGACAAGCTAAAAGTTTAGCATAACTGGAGGAGAGGACAGTTTCTCAAGTGAATGACAGGCTTTGTTCGTTTTAATGCAGCTAATTGTTGTTCGTGCTCACTGTATCGGTCATATTCATTTATGTTTATCAGCAAGCATTCTATACATGTCATACAATTTCACACCATAGCTGATTAAGTAATGTGTTATGGTGTCAAAATAAAAGTAAAAAGTTATACGTATGAATAAACCTGACAACAGCCATGTTTCATATTTTTTCTACCAACCAAGCATGTACACACGTCATGCTCGTAATTACCGCTTACCGCTTTATTTATTAGACTTATTAGAATTCCCATTGACTTAATTTACTAAATACAATTCTGTTTTAACCTAACAGAAAGCCGAGAAGTGGATAATATTCATAATTACCTTAGAATGTTGTCATTTTCTGTTGAACGTAATGTTGTAAATGTTATTATTTCTGGCAGCTACTTTCCTGAACTTCATACATAAAGCACATTCAGAACCAACAAAGAAGTACACTCATCCATTGACCGAGTCTCAAGAAATTGGATGGATTTCCACTCCACTGGTAGGAACGTGAGGCGGTGAAATATAATAGAGACCCTTGTTATCAGTTTAAAGCGAGTGTATGTCATCTAACACTGTAGAGTATGTTGTTTACAGGTTTCATAATACCAACTTCCCAGCACTTTATGTTTCAGATTGATTCAGATCGCGCTGACAGAAGACTGAACTTCCCGAGGCAGAATTCTGAAATCACCAAATACATGGCTGCTGCCTGGCGCCTGAAGGCAAAAAATTAAAATCTTGGGTAAAACAAGGCACATTTTTCTAGCTTTTCTGTAAATGTCTCATTTATATGTTTCTCCAGAGTCCTTAACATGCTGTTTTCACTACAGATATCAATAATGTAAATGAAAGTACCTATGGACTAAATGACTGGAATGATTCATTTAATATTCATCTTCAATAAGAGCCTTATTATTGTCAGGGGGGCATTGGATCCTAAGCATATCCCAGTAACAATGGTCATTAACACATAGGTTCTATTAACAGGTATGTTTTCTCTAGAGCTGGAGGAAAGCAGAGAACCGAGAGGAAAACCATGTAGAGACTGGGAGCAATTCATGCAGACAGTAAACTGAGCTCAGGAGCAAACCGAGGACTCTGGAGCGGAGTTTGCAGCACCATGCTGCGTGAAAAATCAAGTTATATAGCATTTTGTTTGTTCATTTCTTTCTTCCTTTTTTGAAACATGATTGATTTTAAAAAGTAAAACTTGAGAAAACAAGACTGGACTTTCTCTCTCCTTTCATGGCTAACTATTTCTCTGGAAACAGATTATATTTGAAAAGTGCTACAAAAGGTCAAGCGATGGAGAAATATGATTTGCAAGGAGCAATTCTACAAGTGTATGCCTCACAAGGCAAAAATCCATAATAGTCGATGCTGAGCTCAGTTTAAGCTAGGGAATCTGAAAGGCATGTGAGCTTAGCTTCTGTTTTTGACTCTTAAATGAGGAGACAGCAAAACACAACTCTTGCTAAAGTCCACTACACTACTTGGAAAGTTATGAATCCAGTTATGTGAATACAAGATAGATAATGCTTGTAAATCATGCTGGAAAGCAGCAGGGATAATAACAGCGTTCAGCAGACACCTTAGAATTTACTGAGCAGCTGAGGGTTAAGGGAACACGGCGAGGCAGGTGTGGGGAGTGGGGAACACGGCGAGGCAGGTGTGGGGAGTGGGGAACATGGCAAGGCAGGTGGGGGGAGTGAGGAACATGGCGAGGCAGGTGGGAGAAAGCAAGGAACATGGCAAGGCAGGTGGGAGAAAGCAAGGAACATGGCGAGGCAGGTGGGGGGAAGTGAAGAAAATGATGAGGCACTTGGGAGAAACACGGCGAGGCAGTGAAGTCGGCGTTCCCCACAGGAGTCCACTTAAGTAAACTAGTAAATCCAGGGGGGAAAAAAGAATAAATTCCAAAAGGCCAGAAACAGTAATCCAGAGTAAATGCTCCACAGATCAATTAAAATCCAAGCCTGAAGTTATCCCTATAGGTCTGGGTGTGGCTGTGTTTACACAACACAAGGACTCAGCCAACCAGTATAAATAGGGAGGACAATCATAGAGACACAAGGAACAGGTGGGCAGATGCAGGAAGGGATTAAGGAAAGGGCTAGGCCAGGGGTCGGCAACCAGCGAGTGGCTCTTTCATCCCTCTGCTGCGGCTCCCTGTAGATTTGGAAAATAAAAATTTAATTTAAATTTATTTTATTTTAGTTAGTTAGTTAGTTTAAAAAAATTAATTCTAAATTCTAAGATTATGATGCTCTTGTAACTATTAAATTATTAATTATTAAAATAAACCGTGCTTAATTTTTTTGTCGCTCAAAATATGCGTCATAACTGCCGACTTATAAAATCCGACACACAGAAGCAGACGCGTTTTTGGTTTGCTGCAGCCGGCCACTTAAAATTTTGATGTCATGCAGGACTGTCAGGTGTCACGCATTGAGAGTGACAGTCACGCATTTGGGTCTTTTATAACCCTCTCCCGCCACACATCGTATTTCTCATGCTGAAAAACTTTTTGACTATTTATCATATATTTAATAAGCTGCAACGCCCAAAATGTATCAGTCCGCACCGCTGTCTGGAACCGCGCAGGAATCAAGCGCGTCTCCCCTGAAGTTATTAGTCAAGCCTGACACTTATCAGCCAATCAAAAAAGAGGCTATACAATAGCCAATCAGAAAATAGCAATACCTGGGAAAGATTTAACCCAACAACCAATGAAAAAAATTGGGGTGGGGGTGGGGGGGTGGAGATGTCACGCTTGCCTGTCTTCAAAACTTGATAGCCGAAGAGGACTCAATTAGACATTGAACATTTTATTTGAAAGTAACCTTCAACGCAGCGTCTTTTTACTTAAGGTTAGTTCAAACTGTTCAAAATATTTTTGTTTGCCTGCAGAAATAGAATTCCGTTTACTCGGTAGCAGTTAATTGATTTCATAAATGCAACACACTACAGTTTTTTCTATACTTTCCATAAAGGTAAAAAACGATATATACAGTGTTATCTTCATTTTAGATGTCAAATGGGTTTTGTGGCTCCCTGTGTTGTTTTTTTCTGTGGGAAACGGGTCCTAATGGCTCTTTGAGTGTTTAAGGTTGCCGACCCCTGGGCTATGCTAACACACGTGAACAGAATACAAAAACAAAGACATATAGTACAAGACAAAGCCAGCCAGAACGCCCCCTGGTGTTCAGGCAGAGAATAGTCAGAGCAATCCATGAAAGTAACATATAAACTATGTTAAGTGCTGCTTAAGAATATGCCTTACAGGATGTTTAAAAAAATATTAATAATCTAGTATGTCTATAAGCCAGCTTCTGTTTAATATACTTAAGAAGGTAAAGAGTAGATAACAGGAATAAAACACTTGGGGATGCTGTTATAGGAAATTAAACAACAGGGTGATGTGATAAAGCAGAAATCACAGCACGCCCAGGAGTGTTGAATTCTTCTTATAGAAATTTAACAAAATGTAATACATTTATTACAGCAGTGAGTGTGTTTATTTATTAAAGCATGTTACATCATACTTTTTATCCATTTATATTATTGACTTTAATGTTATGAAGATTCCACGAAACAAATTTATTACAACAGTGAATCAGTCTCCAGACTTATTTCTGTAAATAACCATTTCTAGGCATCATCATGTCTTTGTTGTTAAATACCACCACAATTTGAACATTTAATCTCATTTTATTGTAGGTTATTATCTTCTAGGGTCTGAGGAAGGAGTTCAATAAAGTACATCCACATGATTCCCTAATTCATATGATGTTCCCTTCACCAAATTCTCCCTTTCTGTTGAAGAGGCTTTTTTTTCTTCTCCTTTTCATACTGAATATAAAAGTATATGAAAGAGACCTTGTATAACAGAATAAGGCCATGGAGGAGACATTCAGGCAAGTTCAGACAAATGCATTTCCAGTCATGATTCGAATACTTGATGTTTTTTTGCTCAACTGTATTGCTCAAAAAACATGGTGTGTGAAGTGCATGAAATTCTATGGGCTCATAGAAATTAACAGCATAGTGAATGATCTCAAATCTGAATTTACGTCAATGAGTGTAATTTCCTGTAATCTATTTAGTCACGTATCTAGCACAACGACAACAAGCTTTTTAAATGCAGAAACATTGGCAACCGTGACTTTTATGAATCATTGCTTCTTTTCTTTTTTTTTACCAAAATATTATACAGTAACATAAAATTGAAAATCAGAAGAAATCGACATTGCACTGTTCTGCACAATTTGAAATGTGTGCAGTGTTATGTTGTTTTATGAGTTATACTGAGTATTATTATTATTCGTATGTTGACTGTTGTGTATGTAGTGTACTATTAAGAGTATGTTATATGAGTAAACTTAAGGAAAGTAATAAATATTCTTCATTCATTCATTCATTTTCTACCGCTTTATCCGAACTACCTCTGGTCACGGGGAGCCTGTGCCTATCTCAGGCGTCATCGGGCATCAAGGCAGGATACACCCTGGACGGAGTGCCAACCCATCGCAGGGCACACACACACTCATTCACTCACACACTCACACACTACGGACAATTTTCCAGAGATTCCAATCAACCTACCATGCATGTCTTTGGACCGGGGGAGGAAACCGGAGTACCCGGAGGAAACCCCCGAAGCATTGGGAGAACATGCAAACTCCACACACACAAGGCGGAGGCGGGAATCGAACCCCCAACCCTGGATGTGTGGGTATCGAATCATTACAATAAATGTTAGTGTTTTTGACAGATCTTGTGTGAGATATCTAGAAAACAAGGTAAACAATAGCAATGTTTCTACACCCGTCTGTTTCTAGTACATACATATATATTTTGAGTTGGATATTTTTTAAAGTAAAACTCAAAACAAAATGACTAGCTCAGTAATTAATCCCACTTCTAATGTGGGATTAATGTGTTGGTATAAGGTAATGTGGAAGCCTAGTGGTTAAGGTGTTGGACTACTGACCGTAAGGTCATGAGTTCAAATCCCAGGTCCACCAATCTGCCACTGCTGGACCCCTGAGCAAAGGCCCTTAACTCTCAATTACTGAGTTGTATAAATTGAAATAAAAATGTAAATCACTCACTCTGGATGAGGGTGTCTGCTATGTGCCGTAAATGTAACTACTGGTTTCCTGAAAAGCAAACAAATAAGATATATACAGAAATAAATAATGTGAACCCTCTGATCTAGAAAGGATAAGGTTTTTTCCCCCATGGACTGTCTAAAGGAAGTTTGGAAGCAGTGTCTGCTGGTTGGCTGAGTGAGTGACGAACAGTCACTTCATGTGTGTTGAAAAAATTGTTTTAAAAAAGGTCGAAACCAATATGTCTCATTCAAACCATGTATCGAGATAGACACTGTGCAAAAAGATCATGTCACTGTGACTGCATAAATACTTTTGAATCCCTTGGTAATGGTGAAGCACATTTCCTGAGGCTGATGCTCAGTTGGAACTGGAGAACCCAGTGGTAATAGATGGTCATAACTTTTGAGAACGAGTACTTGAATACAGTGTTTAAAAATGGATATATATACTGATCTAGAAGATCATAGATGAGGAAGTAACTGAGCTAAAATAAAACAAAAAACTACCAAAAATAAGAAGTAGATATCTATCACCAAATATGACCTAGAAGCAAAAGAAATGTCATGTTCTGTGAATCAGTTTTTTCATCAGTTCCAGCTTGATAATGACTTTTAATAGTGCAAGTCCACTCTCTTGTATTTGCACTATTTCTATTATTTTTGCAAGATGAAATATGCTAAATTATAGGCTGTGCATCTGACTCACTGTATGACCAAAAAACATCCTTTATTCTGTCCTTCCATCACCCGCGATGCACTACAAAAAAATAAAGACAAATCAATGATCTGTCAGGGAATCATGAGAGAAATTGAGATGTGGGGAACAGATTGCGAACACACTATATCAGCCTGCAGTTTTTCCAACAGGGTTTTAGACGTGCTTGTAACAATGTGTATAACAATTTGTATTGGTTTTCTCCTCCTCTCGCCTTTCCTCAGAAAACATGAGCAGATCAAACCTGATAATGGATGATGAACTCTATGGGTAGCTTCAGATATTATCTCAGTGTGTTTCAAAGACTCCCTTCAACGTATTTTGTTTATATCCCTGTATAAGACAGATGGCGGCATGGTCGGATTCATTAAAAAAATGTAAAGAAGTGAACTTGGAACCCTGCTTGAATTGAGCGTAGCAAACGTTGTTGTCTTTACACCCTTGTCCATGAAAAGAAGTTAGACTTTTGACATAATCTATTCATTCAGTTGGTTTTGTGTTTGAGTCCCTGTTTATCTGGTATTTGTTCTAAAGGCTGTTGAGTGTGTCGTGGTTATTAAGGTGTGAAGTCATCAGCCGTGAAGATGACTTAGGTGAACTCTTGAAGCAGGTAGAAATGGTGGCATTTGATTGTTCTAGGTTTGATCATAAAATGGAGAGAACAGCAATGTTCTTAGCATCCCATGAATTGTTGTTGGTCATAAAAATGACTCCCCCTCCTTCGTATTTTCTGGACCTTTCTTTTCTGTCCATACTACTCTGCAGGTTGAATAAACTGGTCTCCTAATATGACAAGTTTGGTGAAAAAACAAAGAATAATACAGTTTTTCATATCATATGGAAACAAACTCTTGCCCTGATGTTGTAAAGCTTGTTTTATATGGTTGGTTTATGGGCATGTGGTAGCCTTGTGGTTAAGGTGTTGGGCAATCAATCGGAAGGTTGTGAGTTCGATCCCAAGTCCACCAAGCTGCCACTGTTGGGCCCCTGAGCAAGGACCTTGACCCTCAATTGCTCAGCTGTATAAAAAAAGGATATAATGTAAGTCACTCTGGAAAATGGGCGTCTGTCAAATGATATAAATGATTCTGCACTGACAAGCGGTGTGCTGTGATGAGGAGGACTAGAAATGCTTTTAGTTTTGCACTCAGTGCTCGGTTGAGCAAATATGCAAATATTTAGTGATTCAAAGGCATGGAGGAGAAGAGTCACACTACATTACAAGGCCAGGATGCAAGATTTAGTGCTCGTACTAGAGCAAGTCAGAATTTGACCCACACAGTTATGCTTATATGTCGAAAGTGTGTGTAAGTATATACAACCCAAATTTCGGAAATGTGAGGACGTTATTTAAATTTGAACAAAATGAAAACTGAAAACCCGGGGGCAATAAATCGTTGAAAAAGATTCAGCTGGGAAAATATCTAGCAATTAATTAATTGATATCAAGTCTGTAACATGATCTTAGTGAGGCAGAGTCTCTCAGACGTTAACATGGGCAAAGGCTCTCCAATCTGTGAAAGAGTGCGAAAAAAGATTGTGTCAATGACATTAATAATAATTAATAATTGTCACCCATATGAGAATGGGTTCCCCTTGAGCCTGGTTCCTCTCAAGGTTTCTTCCTTACCATCTAAGGGAGTTTTTCCTTGCCACTGCTGCCTGAGTCACCTCAGACTTGCTCATTGGGGATAACTACATACACATTGTGAACTAAATCTATCTAATATAAATCTTGAAATTTGTATTCTATTAATCTTTATATTATTCTTTATATTAACCTTTTTTCTATGTTTATGTTCTGTAAAGCTGCTTTCAGACAATGTCAATTGTAAAAAGGGCTAGAGAAATAAACTTGAATTGAATTAAATATTGAATTAATAAAATTAATAAATAAATAAACCACTGTCTGTAAACACAATCCGCCGTGCCATCTGCAAACTGAAGCTCTATCGTGCAAAAATACGTCAAAGATGACCACAAACTCTTCAGGACCTACAGTAGAAACCTATATGGGGCAAGAATGGGACCAAATTCCAACACCAAAACTCAAGAAACTCATAACCTCGAAGCCCAGATGCCTTCAAACTGTTTTAAAAAGAAGATGAGAAGCTACACCATGGTAAACATGCCACTAAAATATTGGCTCATGTGATTTGAAAGTCTTTTCATTTTTCCTTTTTTTTTCAAATTTAAAAAAACTTACTAACATTTCCTGACTTCGGGTTGTTGTTCATCTGGACCAGCACTTAAACTTTCCTGATTGAGTGTGTCAGATTGAAAATGTGTGTTTATATTTGAGTGTCTGCAAGAGGTCAGTCTCATAAAGCAGCCCCAAATCAGTGTGTGAAGGCATGCTGTTTAAAACACATGGCAGTTCGCTCCTGCCGGGACAATGATTAGAAGAGAGGAGACAGATTAATCTAAGGGGCGCTGGCGTGTGGCCGAGGACATTGACGCCACGGTGAAGGAAACGTGACGTTGGCCTCCACCAATCCAGAACAACAGGAGAGAATGAGCATTGAAGGGCTTGGTATAATCATCTTATTATATCAATTTTTAGCCATGCAGTAAATTAATATTATTAGGTCACAATCCCAGCAAGGCAAATTTATGGTTTAATTTAATTATATTTACTTCGGGTGAAAATAGCTCAAAGTGTTCTGTTTAATTCAGAAGTCAAAAACTTCTAACATTACTTAAATTCTCATCCTTTCTCATTTGTTTGTTGTATTTAAACTTCGAAAAAACCTCCAGAAGTCAAATCAAATCAAATCAAATCAAATTTTATTTGTCACATACACATACATACAGTACAGGGTACGATATGCAGTGAAATGTTTAATGCAACTGTCCGGTATAAGAATAAAGAACATAAAAAAGTATAAAAAAAAATAAAATGAGAATAAAATACTAAGAAAGTAAAAACTATATAAGAAAAACTATATAAGAAAACTATATGAAAACTATATAGAAATATGAAATATATGGAGAATATGAAGAAATAATGTATATACATATACATAAATATACATATTCATAAATGTGTATGGTGTTTAAAGAATGTCCTTAAAGATTGTACTGAAATGCAGAGGATATGTATGTGAACTAATGCTACGTTTATACCTTTATTGTGCATTTGGACCAGCGAATATTCTTATTCACCATGTAGACATTCATACTGCTGCTTTGCATTGCTCTTTTATCCTACTCTGACATTCTTTTAACATCTAAAGTGTCGACGAGCTTAGACGAAGAAGACTGGGAGGATTCAGATACTGAGATGTAGAGGATATGTATGTGAACTAATGCTACGTTTATATTTAATCATTTGCTAGACGTTTGTGTCCCTAAAAACTAACAATACAGAGAACAACGATATAGAGAATCTGCAAAAAGGAGACAACTGCAAATCTACAGATGGATGACAAATTAAAGTGAAGTGCAAACACTGCAGAAAAGGTAGAAATATCAACACTGCGTCAACAAGATCTGCGGATTCTGCCTCAGTTCCCCGATAACTAGAAACCCGTTATTTCGATATGCTTCTATCTATGTAACGGTATTAATATTACACAAACACAGTGACCTAGCAGTTTCATCTGCCCCAGATATACCTTAGATTATGATTATGATGAATCAAAGCACCATATTGCCTGCTTATTAAACACATGATATGAATGGTTCTACACAGCCGGACTCGTTTGCCTAAATAGATTTGAGAGATTGTGTTAAAAGAGATGAAGAATGACTGTGTCCCTTTTACAATTGGTAGTTTTCGTTTATTGTGAGTGTCAAGATTTTATCCAGATAGAGACTAGCCATAAAAATAAACGTGTACAGTAACTGCATGTGAAATGCATGTACCTCAGATTTATAGCTAATCACTCAGAAACACTTCAAGAGATCTGAGACACATTTTAGCCAAGTGCAAATCAATCTGTCCATCCAAGGTACATCTGATAACCTTATAATCTTAATAACAATCATTATTCGTAAACGAGGGCACGGTGGCTTAGTGGTTAGCACGTTCGCCTCACACCTCCAGGGTTGGGGGTTCGATTCCCCCCTCCGCCTTGTGTGTGTGGAGTTTGAATGTTCTCCCCGTGCCTCGGGGGTTTCCTCCGGGTACTCCGGTTTCCTCCCCCGGTCCAAAGAGATGCATGGTAGGTTGATTGGCATCTCTGGAAAATTGTCCATAGTGTGTGAGTGTGTGAGTGAATGAGAGTGTGTGTGTGCCCTGCGATGGGTTGGCACTCCATCCAGGGTGTATACTGCCTTGATGCCCGATGACGCCTGAGATAGGCACAGGCTCCCCGTGACCCAAGGTAGTTCGGATAAGCGGTAGAAAATGAGTGAGAGTGAGTGAGTGAGCATGTATGGACGTTTATTAGAGTATCCGTGTCAATGCAGTCCTGAAATTCTTTGGAGATCTTACACATTTTCCTTTAAAGAAAGTGTACTGTATAGTATGTGTTTCTAGCTTAATTTGTCATTGTTAAGATGTATCTCTGGAATTATTCCAGTGTCTGTCTCTTTGTATCACTCACTGCACAGTGATGCACAGGCAGTGTTTGCTGAGAAGGTGATTGATGACCATTTAAGCGAATAAGATCCAAAAACAAGAAAGGCAAAGCTATGATCATATCTCTTTTTGGAAAAAAAAAATCCATTCTCATAGTAATGAAATAGAAAGAGACGGATAAGAGCATTCGAGATAAGGTGCGTCTCTGAAGAGGCTGATATTGGATGGAATATATGAGCTAAGAAACATCTTGTAGTGCTGCAACATGTGGTCATGAGTAATGATTTAGTCCATCATTACTGGTGAAATAACATCTGACATTTAAATATACGTCCGCTGTGCAGCCAGAAGATAAAGCAAAGGCGTCTTTGTTGCTCAGTAGCGCTAGCAGCAGGACTAGCATCTCATAAATAATCACACTACTGAAATGTAGAGACTCACACACTTGTTTTCAGATTCTTTCTCTCTCTTTCTTTCTCACTCATAGTAATATGTCAGTACAGGTCTGTCTCTTTCGATATCTCTCATTTTCTCTGCCTTTTGACAGTGCACATCTATTACCTCGCTTTCATTCTTCCATCCAAGGTGCCCAACATCAACCACGAGGCTTGCAGTGAATAGCAGTTGCCTCAAGCTTCTGGCTGTAATACAGTGAATGGGATTGAATGCATGATACACTTTGTGAGCACTGAAAGATATTTTATCTTAAAAATGTGACAGAACTCTATGAGCGGCCTTCACTTTATGTTCCCTGCATTGTTATACATGTAGTGCCTGTGTAAACAAGAGCTTCAGTGAATTGTTAGAAATGTTGAAACAGAAAGATCATATAAATATAATAGGTACAAGGACAGCTGAAATGCCCCATAGATTCCATCTTCATATTAGTTTTAAGACAGAAGGTCATTAACTAAACACACACACACACACACACACACACACACACACACACACACACACACACACACACACACACACACACACACACACACACACACAAATTAAACAGCTGCCTATCTGTTTTTAAGTGTATAAGAACACATCTGTACTCCTCTGGATCACATCATCAATAGCGACTAAGGTTTGTAGCATTGAGATGTGAAACACAGTTGCGGGTGCAATGAATGTGCATGAGGTAAATTATTTTCTGTATCCAGCCATGCCTTCCTTGGAAAAGAAAAGAAAAGTAGACAGACTAAACATACTTCCAATCAAATGAAAATAAAATGATGACAGAACTTTGAATGAAAGGATTACAGGTATTTTTCTCTACCATGCTTGCTATTCAGAGGAAACATGGCATAACATGAATGAACATAGAAATCGTGAATGCAGCTGCCTATCAGTCTTTAAGTGTGTGTGTGTGTGTGTGTGTGTGTGTGTGTGTGTGTGTGTGTGTGTGTGTGTGTGTGTGTGTGTGTGTGTGTGTGTGTGTGTGTGTGCGTGTGTGCGCATAATAATTGGACTCATATTATTCTTATTACGCCATCCGTTAAACTTCATAATATAATAACTTGCTAGTCCTAATATTTTATTGTTGTTATCGATAAATATTGCACCTATGAATCCTAAATGTTACCTATAATCTGATTACAAATCACATTTTATTTATTTATTTTTTTACACTAGTCAGGCTGCAAAGATACACAATTACAAATGATTGGTTTGGATTAAAACATCTTACGATTGTAGCACTTTTATCTATAATCTAAAATACAATATTTCTTTTAAATGTTAAATATTAAAAGAAATATCCAAAGACCACTGGAATTCAAACAATGTTGATTTTTTTGTTTCATTTATAAAACATTTTTATGTATAATACAGCAGCATGTTTAATAGTCTTCTGACTCCATCATGATGATTTTGCATGTGAACGTAGGCTAACAAATCTATGCATAGATAGATATCATAGATAATCAATAGTAGTCATCTAGTAGTACAATTAATACATTTGTTTCAGTTATGTGGATTTTTTTTTTTTTTGTGGATTTCAGACTCTATATTTGGGGAATTGTATGACTATTGAACACAAACTTAGAAATGAAGCCTGAATGTCTAGCTCAGACCCAAACCTCCAACCCCCTAGTACCAAAGCTCTGTGGGATCAAGAATAAAGACAAAATGCTAAATCAAGTTTATTTCCTACTGTAAGTTAAACACTATGTCAACGATATGTCCTTTAAATGTAAGTAAACAAGATGGAATTAGTTTATACACATTTAAGATGTTCTTAAGATGTTTTTGAACTAGCTTTTAATTCAGTGTGAGACTAACTAGGGTAAAGCATTTAAAAGGATAGATAGAACCTCGAACCTCGGATTCAGGAGGAACAATGCGGGTTTCGTCCCGGTCGTGGAACACTGGACCATCTCTATACCCTCGCCAGGTTGCTGGAGGGTTCATGGGAGTTTGCCCAACCAGTTCACATGTGTTTTGTGGATTTGGAGAAGGCTTTCGACTGTGTCCCTCGTGGTGACCTGTGGGGGGGTGCTCTGGGAGTATGGGGTCCGGGTCCCTCTGTTAAGGGCTGTCCGGTCCCTATATGACCGGAGCAGGAGTTTGGTTCGCATTGCCAGCAGTAAGTCAGACTTGTTCCCGGTGCATGTTGGACTCCGGCAGGGCTGCCCTTTGTCACCGGTCCTGTTCATTACTTATATGGACAGGATTTCTAGGCGCAGTATGGGGCCAGAGGGAGTCCGGTTTGGGGACCACAGGAAGAGATCGACAGGCGGATTGGTGTATCTTCTGCAGTGACGCGGTCGATATACCGGTCTGTTGTGGTGAAGAAAGAGCTGAGCCACAAGGCGAAGCTCTCTATTTACCGGTCGATCTACGTTCCTACCCTCACCTATGGTCATGAGCTTTGGGTCATGACCGAAAGGACGAGATCCCGGATACAGGCGGCCGAAATGAGTTTCCTCCGCAGGGTGGCTGGGCGCTCCCTTAGAGATAGATGGATGGATGGATAAATGGATGGATGGATGGATGGATGGATAAATGGATAGATGGATGGATTAATGGGTGGATAGATAAATGGATGAATGGATGGATGGATGAATGACCGCTATGGTTGGTAACGGGACTTAATTTTTCCAGCCACTGGGTGTCGTCATTTGCATTTAAAAACTAAAACTAATAATAAAATTATATATATATATATATATATATATATATATATATATATATATATATATATATATATATATATATATATATATATATATGCTTGTTTTAATACCAAGATACACCAAATGTTTAGTAATAGCTTATTTTCCTTGGAAAAATAAAAAAATATATATTTTCTAATTATATTAAATCATAAATTATATATATATATATTTTTTTTTTTTTCCCCACAAGTTTTCCAAGGAACAGTAAGCTATTAGTAAACATTTGGTGTATCCTTGGTATAAAAACAAGCAGAGGGGATTTCATACTTCCTCAGTCTACAATGTTGGCGATTTTGAACCAGGAAAATACCTGCGCTATTCGAGTTAGCTTTGGAGTCGACTCATGAATCCTGGATACCTGAAATAGGAATCGACTCTCTGTTTGAAACGATATCTAGGCACTTCTAGGGTGCGGTATATAAGGATTTTTTATTTTTTTTATTTTTTTATAAACCTGTACCTACCTTTGGACCCGGACTTCAGATCCCGAGAGAGAGAGAGAGAGAGAGAGAGAGAGAGAGAGAGAGAGAGAGAGAGAGAGAGAGAGAGAGAGAATGAATCACCTGCCTCATTTCCCCCATAGAGAGCGACAGGATCCAGTTCAGTCTGTTGACGCAGGGAGAAGTTGCTGATATTCCTTCTCAGGGCTGTCCGGCTTTTAATCCATGGTGGTGTAAAGAAGCCGGTTTGAACAGGGACTGAGGGATTGTGGGATTAAGGAGCAGAAATGAAGGCTACCTCTTTATCACAGGTAAGAACCGACTACTGTATTGACTCAGGATATAGGAACCGTTCACCTTGGAGCGAGTCTGTAGGATAAAACAAACAAACCAAGTTCTGTCTAAGCTCAATGAAAGGGCTATTAAAAACACGGAAACGTGCACCAACAGCTTAATAAAGTTGTCGGGTATAACGAGTGAGACTTGTGTAAAGATCTTTTACATGTTTGTTTATATTTATTTTGTTTAAATACTATATTAAACTGGAGATGTTTGCTGTGATAGTGTTGTGTATGGTGTTGTTCATGTTGGAGAAGCAGGAAACAGTTCTGAACACAAGCCATGAAGAGAGAAAACAACAACAACAAAATTTCACCCCTTGACCAACATTATTGACCATAAAAAATGCACGAGATGCTTGTTTCGTAACAAATATGTGAACAGGTTGTAGCTATTAACTTCAGAAATATTATCCAATATAAATCATATTATATGATTATGGGGAAAATGTGCATGAACCCTAGAGATGCGCATATATTTATATATTGAATGATATATAATTTTTTAAGATTATACTTTACAGATGCACGATATCCTTAAGAAATTGCTTAAAAACAAACCTTTTGGGTTTTGATATTTTTCCCACTTTTAATAATCATCTATTTATGTCCATTTGTCCCATGAAAGATGCTACTGAACATCGATTTGTTCCTAAATGTGCAGCTTCTTATGCTAAATTAATTTATTCAAGTTTTAGGCTTTTACGAGTCCACGATATTTATAAAAAAAAGATGTCTTTAAAAACAATATCTTCACTATAGCTGAAATCTAGATGTTCGGTTAAAAATATCGAAGTCTTCCGTTCTATCGTTTTACATTAAACGTTACTTGATGTATTTTAAAAAAATAGTTCACAGTATTTTGTAATAAAAGGTATCTTTCACCAATGAAATGTGGATATAATGTACCTTTAAAGGTGAGATATCTTTATAGTGCACCCATGTTAATCATGCACACTAAAGGTACAAAACACTTCAGGGTGTCACTCCAGCAAAGGTAAAGTTTAGAAGCCTAGTTCTCTGAGAGTCAATATGATTTATTGCTTTTTTAGGAATATGAACAAAATATGTGAACGCTTAGTTTAGCACTGGAAAAAAAACAAACCCAAGTCAGCTATTCAGAGCCTTCGCTTTCTAAATTCATAGACAGCAGTGCAGCACAAACCTGACGTTCAGATATGGCAGACATGACATGGCAGATATCGAGCTGCTGAGATTCTAGAAAGTTATGTGTGTGTGTGTGTGTGTGTGAGAGAGAGAGAGAGAGAGAGAGAGAGAGAGAGAGAGAGAGAGAGAGAGGGATAAGGTGTGCACAGTTGTCCAACCTGACCTAATAACCATCATGGAGGTCAGAATGGAGCATGGTGCAAGGTGGAAAGCCGGAACCCTGTCGTCCTCAGATTCAGGTCATGATTCCTTGGTGTTTTCACACATGGCTTGGAGGATAGCTGGAGGTTTGCATAGCGTTTGAGGGAATGAAGATGAATGGGGCAGAAAGGTGAAGCAGTTTTCTTTGGGTCAGCATTGTAGAGCCGAGCGGATGTGCATGCTAATCTGTGATTTAATTAGTTCTAAAATATTGCTGCTGTGCTCAATAACAAGAGTTTTAAACCCTGGACAAACTACGGAGCTTTACACTAAAGAGCTAAAGCTGCTGTAAACCAGTTGAAATGAAATACAATTGTTGCTGCAACACAAAGAAAACAAAACGCTCCTCACTCCTGTGAGTTCACCGTGTATTCTATAGATCTGTAAAGAAAAAATATCTATATCAAAATTTTCTTTGCTTCTAAGAACACACACATTGAGCCCTGAAGTGAGATGCTGCTATCCATCTTTGTTCTGTTTCTTTTCTGCTGAAACAAAACGGACCAGCAATAGTTTGGACGACCGAGGAACAGAGACAAAAAAAAGTGGTGACACAAAAAGCTGCCGAGGTGAGACAGTGCTAAACAACAGTAACCTTTGGTTAGACCGCAGGGTAATAAAAGTAGAGATTGTTGAAAGGAGAGCAGCAAGCGAGAGAAAGCAGAAAAAAAAGGGAGGAGAACCACCTTTGATTTTCCATCACATTAATCTGGCCAGCCAGCAAAACGCCAATAGTTCAACTGAGAGGGAGTTAGTGAGGCAGGGGTAAGAGAGCATGGAAAAGAGGAATAAAGACAGATTAAGGCAGGAATTCGGGGAGATATGTATTAGGTTTAGCTGTGCATAGTGAAGGTTTTACTCGCTCCTCCTCATGCCTTGTAGTTTGCAGAGCTGTGTGTGCAGGCTGATAAACGTGTTGCATTATAGAGCACAGGCTGTGTATTAAGAAGCACAGATTTATCAGAGATGGTCTTTCCTGTTCAAGAGCTATTATGATCACCACTTTTTTAGATTGCAGGTACTCTTTTTTTTATATAGGAAATGTTGGATAAAGGTGAGAGAAGCCAATGGCTTTTGGGTTTTTTCCATGTAAATATGACTGAGATAAAAGCTCAGATAAAAACAAAACAGGACAATTTCATAAAATAAAAGTGCAAGCACAAAGAGATTGTATAACTCAGCTGGTAAAAGTGACCGTCACTTTATGGTTAAATGTATCGAGAGTAATAAAGATGCCTGCTACAATCACTGCTCATTGATTTTTTGTTGGAACTGTGCTATATAAAACTATGAGTTTGTTTGTTTTGCTATAATCTGTATTATTCACATAACTAGCTTATTTGCTCGCCCTAATTTATTACTCTATAATAGCTACCAGTTAATGCTAGCTTGTAGATAATTAGGTTCCCGGGCAAATAAAACCTAGAATTTGTTCACCCTTGCTAAAGGTTTTATCAAATAACTCTTAAGGATTTCCAAATGAGATAATGCATTACTTTAACACTTTAACACTAATACGAATCGCACTAAACAAGCTGCAAAATCGAGTAAACTGACGATATTTTCCAGCTCGAAATATCAATGTCTGTTCTTTTTCTCTCTTCAGGACAGTGAGAAGTTAACCTTATCCAGGCTTAGACAAAGACACAGAGTTTCACTTCACTGGTAGTGTCCTGCAGCCAGCCTGGGGAGAAACAAGGCATCGGCTGTTGCACGCTGACCAAAGCCAAGAAAAAAGTGTGCTTTGTGAATGCTTGCTATTCAGACACATCTCCTGTAGCCCTCCGGAGCCTGACACCAAAGGATACAGCTTCACTCTGGATCAGACTGTGAACCCAGAGGGCCTTGACAACTGGCATGATCCGGCAATCTGGAAGGTTGGAGCCCTGTTCGCTTTATTCAGAGCTTTATACAGTATGAACTGTTCGGGAAACCAAGAGGATATTTAATCAAGGTGGAACGCACAGGTAAATCCTAACAGATAAATCACAAGAATTGCTTGCAAGCACATGATTATTCACCCCTTGACCACATTCTGTGTGTTTTACATAGATATATACATAAAAACATAAAACACAATGCCGTAACATGAAGCATTGGTTATAGGGACAAGGTCCTGCACCCCTTACCCTTATGTAGGGAAAACAGTAAAGCAAAAAGTAAAGTAAAGTAAAACAGTGAACTTTACTACAACAGACGTTTTCATAAAGTATAAACAGTATAAGTTAACACACACACCGAGTGAGTGAGAGAGAGAGAGAGAGAGAGAGAGAGAGAGAGAGAGAGAGGAAATACTTTACATCTACAGATTGTGATGCAGTACAATATGTACGTATTAGTAGTAGTATTTATTCGAACCATGTACGTGGGTCGTCAGGGTATTCATCCCCGTCGCCTTCTGCGTTTTCCACGCAAGATGCAATAAATCAGTGATCTGTGAGATAAACCACAATCTAAGAGACAAAACAGACAAGTGAGGCTAGTTAACAACGAGACAAAGCGCATATGCTGTCTGCAGTCCTCCAGTGCATTGAAACTTCACAAAATATAATTTTTAAAATAATATATAATATATTTATGCTTGTAAATCATATAGTTTAATAAATGTGTTTTGTGCGCTTCCAAAAAAAAAAATAAAAAATCCGCCTGTATACACCACCTGTGGGGATGTTGCTGATCATCTGAAGCCTGAAGGTCATGAGTTCGAATCCCGGGTCCAGCAAGGTGCCACTGCTGTGCCCATGAGCCCTTCATTCTCAACCCTCAATTGCTCAGTTGTGTAAATTGAAACAAATAAAAAAAAAAGTAAGTCACCAGATAAGGGTGTCTGCTAAACTTCCTATAGCTATGGGTCCAAGGCTTATGGGATATGTCACTTTCAGCTTTGCACATTATGAGATCATGTTGTTTACTGAAACAGATAAAGCTCCGTCAGATCGGATGGAATCCACTTTGTGACAACAACGGTCAGGTTTTGACAGCTTTGCTTGTAGTATTTGGCTCCTTCCATGCTGCCTTCAACTGCTGATAAAAAATAATCCCCAGAACACGAAGCTACCACCACCATGCTTTATTCTGGGGATCAATACTGCTCTCAGCTGGATGAGCAGTGCCAAGGTTTAAAAAGTTCAATTTTATAGAGCACCTTTTTCCCCCCCAAGTTGTGTCTCAAATACAGAATTTAGTAATGCACATTGTGTCTAGGCTAATTAGCTTCTAAGAACTGTTGATCTCGAACAATCTCTTGGGCCGTCCGGGAACAGGTGCCATTATGTTGCGATTAAGTGGTACTTTAATTAAAAACAGGCCAACTCCATTCCTTTATTTCACTTCCATGCAATGGCAGTAAATACTCAAAGGCTTTCCAAGTGTATTTTTCCATCCTAGTCACTGGAAAACACTCACTTACATGCAACTCTCCACAGCAACAAGGCTTGACTATTAAAATCAATTTTATCAGCAATATTATTTATATATATATATTTTTTTTTTCAAGGATGAATTCTCTTGCACTTTAGCAGTGTATTTTATCATCGATGCTTAATTCGCTAATGTGCTTTATTTGTAAATACAGCAAACTATTTCAAAGCTGTTTGCACACTGGTGACAGAAGTCTATGGAGACTTAATTAACAGCATCACACATGCTCTCCTTGAACCACACGGTGATTTCAAGCACTCGCAAAAGAAAAACAATTATAGCAAACAGGACAAATAAGCCACGAGGTTCTCGCATTTAGCGCGTGCTGGAGTATTTTCCTTCCTTTCTGTTTATAGATCTGCCGTGTGCCGTAGCTTCTTTATTTTTGAGACTAGAGGTGATATTCTGGCAGAAAGCTGACTGCTGACTACTCCACTAAAGCTGCTGACAGGATTTTAATGAAAAGCTGTCAGTGCCACAAGCTCGCTTTGAGGTTCACAGAGACCAAAGGGACATGCTGTTGATGGACAAATTAACATAGCATGGGGAATTTCTCCCTATCATATACACTCTTCGTCTCATTTTCACTCTAATAATAATAATGATAATAATAATAATAATAATAATAGGAGTGTCTATGTTTCTCTACATTAAAAAACTATAATAGAAATTATTCTGCTTATGAACTTCTTTGTTTCCCTCATTTTGTTTTAATACTACTCATTAGCAAACTATCATATCATAACTAGCCACTTCTTAGTTAGTTAGTTGCCAACACAGAACTGGGCAGAATGTTGTAGGTTTCTCTTTGTGGGCTAGCTAAATTAGTTCAATTTAGGATTTGTTCGCCACTGATATTGCGCATCAGGTACCTTCAAAATAGTATGTTTATTATAAATGCTCTGTGCCAGCCCTGAACCCCAGTTCAGCCTTTAACCCTGCTGTCATGACGCGAGAATAAAAGCGGACCCAAACGCAGGATGGCAAAAATAACAGGGTTTAATAACGAGGCACGAGGCAACGCGGCACAGTTAAATACAAAAAGACAATGAGACACGATTAGGAACAGGTGTGAAGACAGGGAGGGGCAGACGAAGGCAGGGCAGACACGTGACGAGGAACGTAAACAAAAGGCACATGGCCAACAGTCCAACAGTTTTGAACTCTCTGATTTGTATGTCGTTTTCGATATAAAGTATGAGTGAACTATCACAGTCTCTTCTTGCTCCATGGCAGGTGTTGCTCTCGTCCCCTTCCCGGGCATCGGTGGTATTGCTGTCTTCTCATTACAAGCAACATGTCGGAGCTAGACGACTTCCCACCTCCTCCTCCTCGAGGCCTCAACCAAGCCGATCCGTCCCGTATTCAGCAGGACATCCTGGAGGAGCAGGTGGAGCTGTGGTGGTTCAACGAACCACGGAAGTCTCTGTTGTGTTACATCGCCTCCGTGGCCTTGGTGGTGGGCTGCGGCGTGGGTGGCGTCGGATTGCTGTCCAGCACGACCAGTCTGTCAAGCGAGTGGCGTCTGGGTGCGGGTACGGCACTGTGCATGCTGGCGTTAGCCGTGGTGCTCAAGCAGCTGCTCAGCTCAGCCGTGCAGGACATGAACTGTGTGCGCAGCCGGCAGCGCATAGACATTCTAAAAAGCGGAGGCTTGTCTGACGTGCTGGTGGTGCTCCTCACTGGACTTTCCTTGCTTATCTGTGGAGCTGTGCTGCTCAACGTGGCTCTGGGGTACCACATGCCCAAACCGGGCCAGGCTCTCAATGATATGTTTATATCAGGAGTGGTGCTGTTGGCAGGTGGAGGGTTCACTGTGGTGGCTGTCACCGTTTACTCAATTGTGGTTTTCCTTTTGGCAAGGATAAGACCAGAGCGGAGATTGAGAGACAGAATTCTGGGAATTTTCACTGTATCCGGGCAGATGCGTTCCCGACGGGAGACAGCGTCAAGCCTGGCACAACTCATATAACTGTGGAATTCTATATATCATATATATACTGTATGTATATATATATATATATAGGTTGAACAAAAGTAAAGATTCTATAAAGAATCCGAGTGGTTATATGTTTAAATCTTTATTTTCCTCCAGAAGTAGACCTACACTCCAGAAGAGAAACAGCCACTGGAGAATATTTTGCACAGGTTGATTGATGAATGTATAAAACTACAGCAATGATGGTACAAAATACATACTGTATTATTATCTGCCTTTTATTGTGTGTACACATACTGGTCTCACTGTGCTCTGAGGGGTGACATGGTCGAGACCACGTTTACGGCTCTTCCTCCCGGCCCCGAAGCTCTTTTTATCATTCTGCACCGTCGGTTTTTACGCAGATCTACGAAATAATGAATTCCTTTTTAGATAAAACATGTTGGCTCCTCACAGCACAACCGTCGCCTTCCGAACATGTTAATGAGCTTCACCAAACATCAATTCACCATCTGTGGGGAATCGACTGTGCGTCCTTCACACCTTTATTTATGTGGGCGAATAGGCGTGTCCCAAACGGAGCTCCATCTGGACCTTGCTTGTCAGAGCTGTTTAATGTGTGTCAGAACGTCTCACAGCCGTGGCAGTTTGCATGTTTGTGATTTCATACCGTGACCTCTCGGAAGCTCGGCGAGAGCGGCCCGCACTCTGGATCAAATAACGCCAGCTCTCCACCCAAAAAAAAAAGAGCCGAAGACACCGATTGCGTCAGATTGTATTTTAAATGACAGCTGTTTATTATTATCGCTCAGCACTTTTATCGACTCTCGAGTCATTTAATATTACAGAAAGCACATTTATAATCCTCAAACTTTATCACATACCGTAACTCTCGATCGATGCCGGAGGGCTGAATAAAAAGTGTTCTGAATCAAGATTGAGTGTGTATGAGCAAAAAAAAAAAATGAAATAATTAATTAATAAAAGATTTTTATTGTAAAGTCCAGAATGTAATATGTAATTAGAATGTCATTGTACCAGATGGATTCATTTAGAGGGTTTAAGTGTGAATTAAAACTCACCAAAAAAATTTTTTTATTTGAAAACGAATAAAGAAATAAACAAATAAATAAATAAAATAATCAAATATGAAGAATTGTTAGTATCATTATTAATATGATATACAGTGTTGAATGTTTAGGAATTATTCAAATTATTATTTTTTTTTTTTTTTGATTCGATAAAATGTTTTGGTTAAAATAGAATTTCTCTGTAATTGAAGACCTATACTTGAATTACAATATATTTATTTTATCTATTAATTAATCTATTATAATTTTATTTTTATTATTTATCATATATATAATATATATTATATATATTTTATTATAATAAATTATAATTTTATAATTAAAATTTTATTTAATATATATTATATAATAGATAAAATAAATTAAAATGATAAAATTATAATTTTATCATTTTTATTTTATTTTATCTATTATATTGACACCTTAGTCATTTCCTGCAACTAATGTAATTAATAAATAACTACTACATATTTGATTTTATTGCATTTTACCCATTAATTTATTTACATTTTTATAATCAAGAGAACACAAGGATATAATGTGAAAATGCACAATGAAATTGAAGCTCGTGAAATGGACCTGCATGATTTTATCTATATGGTCCACATGATTGGCTGCGAGTGTAATTTCCTGTTTTTAAATTCAATTTATTATTATTCTTAGATCACGTGCTGCATCTTCCATACAAGTCATTGTGAATGGGTTGCTAATACAGAAATGCTAACAAATTCAAAAGAGTGCATTAATATAAATCTGTGATTTGAATTACATACAGAACTACTGTCCAATCAGAATCGAGAATTCAATAGCAGTGTGGTATAATACGGGTTAGTAGTAGTAGACACAGTGGTGGCTCAAGCGGTTAAGGCTCTGGGTTGTTGATTGGTGGATTAGGATTTAACCCCCAGCTCTGCCAAGCTGCCACTGTTGGGCCCTTGAGCAAGGCCCTTAACCTTCACTGCTCCAGGGACGCTGTATGATGACTGACCCTGCACTCTGACCCCAACCAAAGTTGGGATATGTGAAGAAAAAAATTAACTATGCTCTAATGTATATGTGACAAAATAAAGGCTTCTGTCTATCTAGTACAGTTTAACTTTATCTCAGCCTCAGATAGCTAATGTTGTTAATATTCAGTGGGTCATGTGACCTTTGTTTTATGATCGGATTCGTGCTCGAGCTCTATTGGCTAAGGATGTCCGGTAGTTATCGGTTATTATGATGCTAAATATATAATTAATTGATTCATCTTTTTTTACTGCTTATTGGAACTTCTCAGGTCACGCCAAGGCAGGATACACCCTGGACGGAGTGCCAACCCATCGCAGGGCACACACACACTTTCATTCACTCACACTACGGACAATTTTCCAGAGATGCCAATCAACCTACCATGCATGTCTTTGGACCGGGGGAGGAAACCGGAGTACCCGGAGGAAACCCCCGAGGAGGCACGGGGAAACCATGCAAACTCCACACACAAGGCGGAGGCGGGAATCGAACCCCGACCCTGGAGGTGTGAGGCGAACGTGCTAACCACTAAGCCACCGTGCAACAACTAGAGTTCTTATATTAGTCGTTTCAGTGGAGGTTTAAAAGCGGCAATAGACACAACTCTTTTAAACAAAAGTACATCAAGTCCATGTTCAAAACTGATGACAATGTCTTTCTCATGTCACATTTCACAGTCAGGCGTAATGGCTCTTATGAAAGTAGACACTCAGGGCTTTAAGAATTTGTAGTGCTTCATAAGTATTTCTGTTTTTTAACAAGCCGACTAAGAGCAATATATTTGTTGAAAAGCAAACAAAGGTTTCCGTTTTCAAAGTAAATGTCGATATCAACATTTTTGAGATGCCCCAAGTGCTTGTTCATAAGCTTATAACATTTGAAGGTGTTCTTTTCAACTGCTGAAATTCAGTGTAAGGTTACCAACAGAGGAAAAACACACGTCTCTCACTGAAAACCGACAGAGTTCTGACTCATTTTTAGATCAGACATGTAATGATAAAACAATCTATTCGTTTATACTGATTTAAAATGTCCGATAATTCGATTTAGAATTTTACCAGACAGCCGTTCTAGTGGTAAAGCTTTATGATCATTTCAGTCCATTTATCTCACATCTCACTGCTTTGCCCAAGTTCAGATCTGTAAACAAGGGACCTAAAGTTAATTGAATATAAATTAGCAAGTAACAGCTTTTACATTAACAGCTAAGTTACTAATGTACTAATGTATTAAAGTAGGCAGCAACACTCACTAACACAGCAGCTAGAAAATATATGATATACACTTGCATTGTGTAATTATTCCAACCAGGAGCGAATCATCTCGTGCATAAAGTTGTCAGATTTTGTTCTTTCTTATAGTTAAAAAAAAAAGGAAATATTTGATTTACAGCATTATCAGTATGGATTAGATGAATACTTGACGCCTGTAGACGACCGACGACAAACTGATAGTGCTTTCCTTCTGGTTCCTTCGATCCTACGTTTATCAGCTTGTATAAGGTGACATTGGGTCAAGAACTAAAGGTTTACTGTTCAAAGGTCCACCAGAAGAGCAGGCCTCTTTTTCTTCCTTCACTGTGTATAACCTCTTATCAATAAATAAGAACCGAGTGAGTCCATGAACAACCGGTATATCGTCCTTTGTATGTCATGGATCTCTAGTGAGAAAAATCATATATAATTTATGTTATATGTATATCTTAGTGTATGTAATACGTATTCAGCCTCATCTGCAGAAGTGGAGTGTAATATTCCACATACACACCAGCCTTGCTGATACAGTACAGTAAGTATGTACTGAGTGCTGAATATGAAGAATTACCGATTTCTCTGCAATAAGGTTTTCAGGGACACTGGCAGAAAGTATATGATTAATCATATCTCAAGATTTAGATATGCTCTGATATTCTTTTTTACTGTTGTATAATTCAATTGCATCTGAACTAACACGGTTTGTAGTTATATAACAAAAAAAAAGTATGCGGCTCCACGACTCAAGTTTCCTGGATAAACTTTCGTTCTTATACTGTAACACCTGACAAAGCAGAACGTCTGCCTGTCACCTGTGTGAGTGTGTGTGTAGGTGTGTGTGTGTGTGTGTGTGTGTCGGTTGTGAGGAACAGATAGCAATATACAATATACACATGAGACTTGGGAGGTTACAAGGACATTTGGTCCTCACAGGCAGTTATGTTGTTCCAAATGAGATTGTAAATAGAAGCAAAAGGATTTGTGTGTTTTCACAAAGCACAAAGAATGTTTGTATATGTTTCATGTGTGTTCCTGTATGTACATGTATGTATATTTGTGTGTGTGTGTGTGTGTGTGTGTGTGTGTGTATGTCTGTCTATTTTCATGTGTATTGCATCATGTATTTTTTATGTGTATCTCTGTGTATTTTTTATCCATCTTGTGCATTGCTTCTGTGTGTGTGTGTGTGTGTGTGTGTGTGTGTGTGTGTGTGTGTGTGTGTGTGTGTGTGTGTGTGTTTAAGTAGGAACTAAACCCTCCAGGCTGCAGTTCTAGTGCAGTGAATATATAGAGTTACACCACCAACAGCCTTATTAATGATTGATTTCATGCACACGGTATTTATTTCATCGCTCAGTAATGTTCTGTAGAAAAGCAATAATAACTGACATCATCCTGTATCTGTGGTCATGGATGATATATTTAATACAGTATCCAAAAAATTCAGTTCTCAAACTGATCAATGTAACTGTTCGAGACATAAAAAATCAACTTCACGCAGGAACCGTAACAGACAACATTTATTAACAAAGTAAATATAAAATAAACTGTCCAAATCCATATGAGACTAATATCAGTTGGACTACTTTGTTAGTTTAGAGTTCATAACACAATTTAACACACTGGCATACCTGAGCAAAGGCACAAACACGCACACACAGATTGTAATAGAAATAGGCCGTATCTGCTTGAATGTTGTGTGAGAACAATACCACAGTGACTTGGCCTCTCTTCCTCAGAGAAGCGGCAGACAGAAGGTCAGCACTTCCTGTGTTAACCACTCTGAAAAGTCCCTTCAGTTTGTCCGTAGCTGATAATCTGCCAAATAAGATCACGTGAATTGTCAACAACGCTAATAAATGATATCCCTATGTGTAAATGTGATCTGTGAAAAATTCTAAATTCTAATAAATAACTGAAGAGAGAGGAAAGTGTCACGTGTCTGAGTGTGTGTGAGGGTGTCGCTGTCCTCTGGTGTCGCTCCTGCAAATGCTGAAAACTGATCTCTGCACTCAGTGAGTGATGGTGTCTCACATATAAGATTTGAAGACGAACAGAGATATTTCTATATGCCATATGAGTGTGTGTGTGTGAGAAGAGAGAGAGAATGATAGAGACAGAAAGTGAGCGTGGCTTACCTTTATTCTCTCTGCTTTCAGAAATAGAAAGTTCTAAATTTGGTGTGTGTGTGTGTGTATGTGAGAGAGAGAGAGTGAGAGAGAGAGAGAGAGAGAGAGAGAGAGAGAGAGAGAGAGAGAGAGAGAGAGAGAATGAAAGAGTGTGTGAAGGTGTCTCACCTTCACTCTCTCTGCTTTCAGACAGAGACAGTTCTAAGTTCTGTATGTTTGTCTGTGTGTGTGTGTGTGTGTTTGGCTAACCTCCACTCTGTGTAATATATCGCACCCATGGTAATGCCTGATAGCCGCTCTTCTCAATGATCTTTAGGTATCGGACCTAAAGACATGAAACACATGGTTAAAGACACACCTAGACACTTAGAGGTTTATAAACACACCCAATCCTCAATGTTCTGACTCTCCATATCCAGATTCCTGACACTTACTTTTTATCCAACCTGTAAACTGAGCATAAAATATGAGACTCTCCTGTATCTGGATTCTGGCTGAAAAGCAACAAAAGCCATACTGCAAAATTAAAATGTCTGCGCAATCCATTTATAATAAACACGTACTGCCCAAGTTGATAGGATTATAATTCATCTTTTTATTAATATTTTGATGTTCTAAACTGTTTAGACTATCTTTTATGGTTTTGTAATGCATTGCAACTTATCTTACTTATCTTATTATTATTTCTAATAATTATAATAGGCTTCTAGAAATAGAAATGGACATTGTTGATTCTGTGAGGTTTTGCGTGTATAAATATAGGTTTAAAATAAATGCCACTGAATTAAATGAGTTTTTGGAGATTAAAGTGTTTATAACATTCATTCATTCATTTTCTACCGCTTATCCGAACTACCTCGGGTCACTCAGGCGTCATCGGGCATCGAGGCAGGATACACCCTGGACGGAGTGCCAACCCATCGCAGGGCGCACACACACTCTCATTCACTCACACACTCAGGACAATATTCCAGAGATGCCAATCAACCTACCATGCATGTCTTTGGACCGGGGGAGGAAACCGGAGTACCCGGAGGAAACCCCCGAGGCACGGGGAGAACATGCAAACTCCACACACACAAGGTGGAGGCGGGAATCGAACCCCCAACCCTGGAGGTGTGAGGTGAACGTGCTAACCCCTAAGCCACCATGCCCCCCTATTTGTAACATAGTGTAAATTTTCAGGGCAATCATTCAATCATTATCAAAATGTGTAGTAACACAGCCAGGCAAAAACAGACCAGGATAATCCACACTAACAAATGAGCAACCTGGCAAGGGTCTGAACCAGGAAACATAACCAGAATCAAAAAATTAAAAAAACAAAGGCTTGGGCTTAACAAACTAAACGCACGATACTTCAGGATTTCAAACGATAAGACACAAAGACACGAGAGAATATTCTGTAAATAGACAAATAATTATGGGCCGAACAGAGAACGATCGGGATGTACGATACGTCAACGATAGGATGGAGCAGAGACGAGAAGAGAATCGCAACAGATGTAAACAAAACAAAACAAAAGGGAGCACTGGGCAGTACACAACCTGCAGAGAGAGCGAAAGTATGACGATGAAGATTAGAAAGTGAAACTCACCTGAATACCGGACACTGTGAAATAAGGGATCTCAAACTTCACTGTGATTGGCCTCCTCGCCTCTCGTTCATCGCTCTCTACGCTCGGCAGCCCAAAATGAGCTCTCATTAGGTACTCCTTCCCTCCCTGCATACACACACACACACACACACTTTTTGTCCACATCCACTGAAGACGAGGGTGAAAAGGCCTACAGAGAGTAATGATTCTGTAGCAGACTGCAGTAAATAAATTTGAGTGCAGGGTAACTATGATAACGGGGCAGTTAAGGAGCTCAAATGGTTAAGGATCTGGGTTTAAGGTCCAGCGCCGCCAAACAGCCGCTGCTGGGCCCTTGAGCAAGAACATACAAGATGCTGTATCATGGCTAAACCTGTGCTCTATGTGATGTAAAGTTTTCCTTTTTTCTTTTTTTTTTTATATTTTTGCTATATGTATACATGACAAACATAGGAAATGAAAGCGAATGCTTCGTTATGAATCTTTATCTATGTATATGAACAGGAAGCTAGAGTCAGTCCCATGCTTGCTTGTTGAAACCTTGAATTTGCCTTGTAACCATGACAACCTGGGAGAAATATTTAAATGTCACTTAAACGCCACTAATTTGTCACAATTAGTGTTTTAAAAGCTTTTGGCACTTTTATGCACTTAAAAAAAAAACTACATATTTTTGTACTCTTTTTTGTTTGTTTGTTTGTTTGATCATTCTTCAGCTATCTACAGTCATAAAACTTTACTATTTCCCCATACTTTTTATAAGATGAGAGGCTGACGTGCTTAAGGTTATACTGTATATCTATGCGACTTTAATGACATGACACGAGTCAGGTTGCATGAATAGTGTCTTCCCTACACAACTGGAAAATAATATTGCCATTACATTCCCCACTGTGACAACATCCTCCTTTTTTTCCACTCTGGCTGCTACGAATACTACACCAAAGCTCGGTTCTTAACAAGCTTCCGTACATGGTTGCATCATCGCTCTTCTGTATTCTCACAGTTCGTCCCTGCAGTGTAATAAAGATGTGACACTTTAATATGAGTAACTCATTGCTCCACTCTATACTAAGACACTAACTAACAGGTGCCTGCTTGTTCCCCTGCGCATCATTCTTCACAGCTTTTAAAGGCTATCTGTCAGCGTCTGACGAAAACCATATGTCTGAAGTGTTTAATGCTAATCAGGCAAGCATTTGCATGGCTTTCGCGCCTCCGTCAGGACTGGCACTGGTTAAAAAAATGACAAACGCCAAATGTCCACATTTTGAGACATTTCAACTTAACACAGATTAAAACCATTATCATTCCATTCATATGTCATATTATAAGGAAACAAGAAGTGTTTCACTATAACAGTCCACATTACAATGCTAATATAAGTGTGGGGTGGTTTTCCCCGGCCTGCTGCTGCTGGGACACGTTTGTACTGTCCTGCTGCTAGTGGGACATTTCTTCCCTGTCCTGATGTTACCCAAACAGTTTTTCCTGCTTTTTGCACACAACCTGTTTGTATTGTTTTTATTCATACTCACAACCACGTTCAGCTCTTTCTCAGTATAGTGTTGCATAGTTTTAACACAAGTCTGTAACAGGAGCATCTCTAGCGTAACAACAAGTGTAACACACCGTTTGTAAACACTACAAAACCAGTGATGAATGTGCAGTTATTTAGGATGGGGCCTGTGGCACAGTACACAGTAATATAAACCTTTATGAAACAAAGAACATGGCAGCTTTCCAGCTCACACCTTCAGCATTAATTTCTTAAGGAAAGAGAGTTAGAATATCACATGTATATATGTGGAACAAATTAGCCATTACACCGGTTGCACTTTCGCCAAAAAAACACACTTCTGCTACAGATTTACGCTAAACCACATTTTACCCTGCGACATATATATAGTTAGTGTGCGGTGTCCGTTATGTAACTGTACACTTGTTTTACACTGTGGTGCATTTGCAGTTATAGTCTTGTACTGTATATATATGTAGTGCAACATTATGTTCAAAGATAGACAAGTTATACAAAAGAATGACAGTAAAATCCGTTTGACTTGATTAAAATGAAAAGAAACTAACAAACTGTGGTGTGTATGTATTTCTTTACTGCAGTTGTTTTTAATTATTTTGCTGCATTAATCTTTATAACCAAGTTATGTAAAAAGTTCACTATAAAGTTGTTCCACAGTATGTGTCAGGACTAGAGGTCTTCACGGGTCCACTTAGATCCGAAAACCCGAGGTCCGACCCGAGACCCGAGCGGGTTCGGGTCTAAAAGTTTCACGTGTGCCTCGGACATGGGTCGGGTATAATAATAGCCGCATCGGGTCTCGGGAAATTTAAAATAAATGTGTTTTTACGGGACGGACCCAAGAAGACCCGAACTGATGTATCTCGTGTGTGTGCATCGACTCAAGTCCTTTTACAACCGCTCCTCTGTTTGCCAAGACCGCTTGCGACATCGTGTGATTGGCGGTAAGCTGATTTTCGTTGAAACAGACCTGTTAATCAATTTTGAATCCAATCTGTAGCGGTTAGAGTTACGCAACATTCGGGTGCAGTCGGGTTAAAAAAAAAAATTGCCGTCGGATCGGGTCGGACTCGGGTCTAATTTTTTCGGGTTTGTCTCGGGTCGGGTCTTTATTAAAAAAAAAAAATTATGCACGTCGGGTTCGGGTAAAAAGTGCTTTGGGTCACTTTTGGTCGGGTACATTTTTTTAGACCCGAGAAGACCTCTAAGTCAGGACTCAGCCCGGACTTTGGCCACGTGCATGTGTTTATGTTCTTCATCACGTGTCTGCTCCTCCCGTTTCCACACACCTGTTTCCCATTGTGATTACCTTGTCTATTTAAGTGTGCCATGTTGCCTTGTGCAGTGCGGAATCTACTGTTGTTTTGTCCTGTCTCTAGTCCGTGTCATGTTTAGTGTTCTTTTGTTATTTCGCCATCCTGCATTGGGGTCCGTTTTTATCCCACGTTCGTGACAGTATGCCCTTTTATATCTTTCTATCTATCTATCCATCCATCCATCCATCCATCCATCCATCCATCCATCCATCTATCTATCTAAGGTTAGCCGTTGCTAATTCTTACTCATCTCCGTTATCGCACAAAGCTCCCGGTCTCTTCTGGAGACGGCTGAGGAATTTCCTCCAAGAAACACGAAGCCAACCTTTTCAAACAGATAAAACCTCATGCAGTAGCTGAGCACTTCTGGAGGTGAGCAACACCTGCTTTATTCTGTATACATGAGGTCGGTGTCATTCAGGTTGAACGGGTGCGAGATGAAGATCAGCCTTCCAGATGAGAATACAAGACCAGGGCTCTCTTGCTTGAGCCTCTTTTGGGATTCTGGCTAAAATCCCAGCTTTTAAAAGTATGTTTATATTCCAGCGTTTCCAGATTTTATATTCTAGTCATTTTGTTCAGAATAGAAAGACAAAGATGAGTAGATATGAATACAATGTTAATGTGTACATGGCCTGAGTGAATAATAAACAAGTATTAAATACAATCATTTGGTTATGAGTTAAAACTGTCACTCACTGGGAAGGATTTGATGGTCCACTCCACAGCACTCTTCTCAGGGACCCACTTGGCCTGGCCTGTGCTGGTCTTAAATTTGGGTGAGTCAGCGTCACTAGGCACGGGCACCAGGATAACCACGTTGTTGGCAGTGGAGCGGCTTTTAAACTGGCTACGGGCCTAGAGGACACCGAACACCACGCTGAAGTAAACATAGAACAGCTACAACACCAGCACAGCTTAACATAATATTATTAGATTTAAGATCAGCAATAGAAAGCTGAATAAACTAGAAATACAGTCAAATCAAATCATTTTTTATTGCCATTTTAACCATAAATAGCTGGTGCAGTACATAGTGAAATGAAACAATGTTCGTCCAGGACGTTGGTGCTACATAAAAACATGGAACTAAGGACTACAATCACACAGTTCCACATAAAGTGCACGTGTACAAACTAGGTGTTTATGTTAATGAATAATGTTATATTCATGTATATAATGCTAATGTTTTGTTTTAGCTTTGTCGCTTCAGAGTAAAACAAAGAAGGCAAATTCGTATCTGTCTTGGCAGTAAATGTACTTTCCCAGGTAAAGTAAAGGTCCAAAAGACAAAAGTACCCTTGAGGGTTCAACCTTACTGACAAGCATCTGTTTCTTAAAAGGTACAGTTACAATCCTGAGACTTGGATAAAACAAATTGATGTATTGTAAGAGAAGAAAAGAGAGAAGAGAGCAGTGTGTGTGTGTGTGTGTGTGTGTGTGTGTGTTTGTGTTTGTTTGTGTGTGTATGTGTGTGTATTTGTGTATGTGTGTGTTTGTTTGTTTGTGTGTGTTTGTGTCTGTTTGTGTTTGTTTGTGTACTTGTGTGTGTGTTTGTGTGTGGTGTGTGTGTGTGTGTGTGTGTTTATGTGTTTATGTGTGTGTGTGTGTGTGTGTGTGTGTGTGTGTGTGTGTGTGTGTGTGTGTGTGTGTATACACTAGTACCTTAACTTTGATCTCTACTCGACTATGGGAAAACCTTTCAATCACACTTTCAATCCATATGAGTGGCTTCACCTGTAGCAAACACATTAAGGGTAAAATGAGCATGGAGCATACGTAAATAAAGCATGTGATAAAGTTATATAGAGCTTGATGCAGTTGCTCACGGTCGTATTGAGGCGGTAAGACATGAGCTCACTGTCTCCATCAGGAGGAATGAAGGAGATGGTTCGTTCGTTCTCAAAGCGAGAGAGCCGCACACACTGATGAAACTTCACGTCCTCTAACTCCACAGACTTGCTCTTCTCCCCTGTGGGTGTGAAATCACACATGCACAAAGACATTAAGCAAAAAAAAAAACCACACAATACAGAGTACTAAAAAGTACATAATTAGCTTCTGAAATAACTGAACATCACATGACCATAAATTAATATAATAAAGCAATGATGAACATTGAACAATTAAATACTACAATCCTGAGCAGAAACTATAGAGTCTTATACATTCGTTATTTCTATTCTAAGAGCCTGGTGCAGTTCATAAATCGATGTAGGTTTTTTCTCTTTGTGTTTTTTTATTTATCTCTTTATTCTTGTATTGTTCTTTTTTCATTTCTCTCTCTTCTGTTTAATTTCTTTCTTTAAAAGCTTTCTTTTAAATGTGCTAGGTATATAGAGGTGACTTGACTACTATTATAGAAAGACACAATTTGCAGCACTCACAATTCTTGATACTTGTACCCAGAAAAGCGTACATGATGCCCCTTTTCCACCGAGGCAGTTTGAGTGCTTTTTCGGAGCCAGAGCCCTAATTTAGAACCAGTTCTTTCTGTTTCGACAGCCAAAGCACCGGCTCTGAACAGGAAAAGTGGTTCTTTAGTAGCACCAAAACGTTGCTGGTCTAGACTTAAGAACCACTTGCGTTACGGGCTGTGGGTGGGAATGGGGCGGGGCTACTGTTAGCACCTTTGATAATATACCTTAAGTATACTAATGTTTAATACACTTTTACTTTACCACAATATAATCACTTATCAGCACACATGATAGTAGGTAGCTACATGCTAAGGCTAACTTTTTTCTGTGTTAATGATAAAATAATGTTATGTACTTTCTCGGTAACAACCTCCGTTTATACAAATTACAAGGAGCTGCACGTGCACGTTTTATTCGCCGCGTTTGGATGTTAATGTAGGTTCACAAAGCCATGAGCATGCCATTGTTGATGTGTTTGTGTTTGCCGCTGCTGCGCTAAAGTTGCTGGGACACGTGACACTTATACAGTGACGTCAGACTCGGCTCTGTGATGGCTCTCTTTGAACCAGCACCAGCACTAGCTCTGAAACAGTACCAGGTTCTTTTTGGTGGAAAAGGGGCATTAGATATCCCAATATCCCAATTGTGGAGCATCTGAAGCTGACACTATTATAAAATCCCTAATTTTCTAAATTGGGATGTGTGGGAAATAAAGAACTCACTATACTGTAATGTACACTGCTGAGCCAAAACATTATGATCGACTGGCTAAAGTGCTGATTGTCTTTTGTCTGTGTGCCATTGAAACAGTTATGACAAGGAAAAGACCTCTGAAAGACTGCACAAAGGCTTCTATCAGAAGGAACAGATAATATACATAATTCTTTCCTTAGTGGAAAAAAAATATCCTGGTGCCAATACACATCTACCTGTGCATGTGGTGTAAAGAAAACAGGACTCATCAGCCCAGGCTAAATTATACCATCCCTCCAAGCTCCGGTTCTGACGCTTGCATGCTTATTGTAGGCCCTTTCGAAGGTGGATAAGTGTTAACATGGGCACTGTGACTGAGCTACAAGGTGCGATACACTGTGTGTTGTGACACGTTCCTCATATAACAGTCATTCCAATCTTCACACATGTCTTCTGCCCATATGGACGAGATGAGATTTGAGAGCCAAAATCCTTGTCACTGGTTCATCCGTCCTCAGTCCACCGATACCACAGACGCCACAGCTGACAGCACCCACAAGATTTGCAGTTTCAGAGATGGCTATAAAGATCAAAGTCAATCAGGTCTTCTTCGACTATGAGAACTGACTGTTCCCTTACAATCCAATCTCGCAGACCTTGACATGCACCACTGTTATGGAGATGTTATTCTCTTCATCTGTGAGTAGACATAATAGTTTATCTCCTGCCAGCAATTTTCTCGATCCACTTAGTGATGATGGCAGGATATTGAAGAAATATCATACAGGCAAGTTTTATAGCTTTTACAACAGCTTGATCAACCTAAAATCTATGCCTCGCACTGCTGACTCGATATCAAGCCGGATACAAACAAACTTAATAAGACCATTTTTACATGCCGAGTAAGTTCAGAAAAAAAAAAAAACATTCAGATCCTGCAAGAATGGTATATGCTCCTGAGTCTCCGTAAAACAATGTATAGACTTATAAGAGATCGTAAGTGGTACGAGCGATTTTACATACGGACTAGAATGTAGAGAAGTATTCATAAAATGGTGTTTCATTTGAATGCCTTAGAGTAAACCAAAGCAAATCCATAACTGCAGAAAAATATGACCAGCCATTCAATCAGGATGAAAGAAACAGCAAATTAGTAAAGAATGATTGTTCAATCCTGAGCAGAAGAATGTTTCCTTGTGAGTTTCCTTGTACTAAAAACAAACAGCTATTCCGAACGGCTGCTCTACTGTAAATTTGCCAAAGGTGTGACTAAGTGTATGAAAGGTCACCCGGTCGGCATGTATTCCTGCTTCATCCATTGCGTTCCTTGGATGGTATCTCAATACTTAAGGCATTAGGCTTTTGAATAGAAGGTCATAAGTTTAAATCCAAGCATTTGTGGTCAGGTACTGCTGGGTTAGCGAGCAGAGCCTTTAACTTTTAAATGTACAGTTATATCCTGTTTTAATTGTAAGTTGCTTTGGATGAAAGCAGCAGCCAAATGAAGTAAATGAAAAATTCAGTAATGACCGTGA